>NW_019176883.1:88770-192292 GCF_002260705.1 Seriola dumerili | reverse complement strand
ATGCCAAGTACAGCTTTTTTCTACAGAATTGTAGTAGGTCTTCATACAAAATGGTTGTGTACAGTCTTTACTTATTTCCTTCAATAAAACTGTGACGTTGGCGCTCTCTTTACCCCGGAGAAAGCTGTGGACAGCTTGTCGCTCATAGTCTTGTCCTGAAGAATTATCATTACCTCTTCTTTATTGCGTTTAGCTGTTCTCACGTTTTAAATTAATTGTCGGAATTTCTATGATCGGGATATTAATTGGTAATATCCTCACGCGATATCCTACATATCCTCACTGCACCCAGGGGGAGCCTGCGCCTTTCCAGTTACTCCAAAATGCTAACACTGTCACACGGCTGAAGGCTCGGCTTTCAGAGTTAAATCAATCGGATGTGTGGAAATTACTATGGATTCCAACGCAGATGCCAACCTTCAGAAACTACCGCAGGAAAGGTGTCTGCCCCGCGGTCCGACCGGGTCCAACACCTCCAGATTTGAACTCCCGTCTCCTTGACAAGCATTTAGCTCTGTTCGCCGAGCTCCAAGGTAAAATTAACTGACTTTACTGTAAGTTACCGTTACCTAGCGACGTACGTAAGAGTTGGTTAAGTTATACTAACGCTGATGTCCGTTACGCCTCGATGCTTTACGTTGTGAACGCTAAGACGCTTTTGGTTACCAGTGAATTAAGCTAGTGTTATCTAGCTAACGTTAGCTATATAGCTGAATAGCTCATTTTGTTTCACCTACACCACTGTCTCTGGCGAATTGTCTGCAGTTTACTACAAATTTTCCTTTAACGTTAACCGTGACATTAATTTAAGGAATAAATAATAGTTGAAATCAATTAGAATTTCTTTATTTGTACAGAAAATGTCGTTGCATGTAAATTTAACAGTGAAGATGTTCACGATAGCAATAAGCAGATATAACCTATTAGCATAACCACTGTCAGTTTAGCATTGTTTAACATGCTAATATTTGCTAATCAGCGGTACAAAGTACAGCTGAGGCTGAAGGGAATGTTATTAGTTTTGCAATTTGAAATTTAGACCTGATGTGATGGTTGCTAGATAAAAAAGTAAATGGAAGTATTCAATTTATTGACAAATTGCCCTGTGGGAAACATGAATCAAAACTGAATGGAGCTCCATCTAATAGTTATTGAGACATTTCACCTCAAGAGCCAAAACAAAAGTGTCAATATTCATGGCAATCATTTTAGTAGCTGAGATATATCAGTTTGCACCAAAGACGTGGACCAGCCAACTGACTGAACACTGCCACATAAAGAGCCATGATGCGAGCTGACCAGAATAATAAAAAAGGGGATCTGAATCCTCAGAGATGAAAGATATTTCCAAAAAAATCCACTAGCTCTGCTAAATGACAAATCATATGATAATATAATATATATATCGTAATCCATTTGCTGGTGCACAAGTGACAACAAAGAAAAGGTGCAGCCCAATATTGTGCTCTAACAAATTAAATTACAGTGAACATAATTGATGGTGTCCACAAGTGGGATTTTGTGTTCCACAACAAGAATCAGCCATTAGGGCTGCCACAATTAATCAAAATATAATCAATAATCAAATAGGAGGAGCTGGAAAAAAATCACAGGAGCTGCAAATTTTTGATAAAGGTAAAATGTATCACAACATTTTTTGTGCATTGTGAGCACCATAAGCGTTTGTTTGGTGCGACAGAGACCACCCGGCCTACAAATGTTATATTCTCCAGGCGTAAGGAATAGTATGCTTGTTTTGGTACAAGACCCAACAGAAATCACAGCATCAATCATTTTAGAAAAAATTCACTGAAAATAAAAATGTAAAAACTGTAATTCCAACTGAAATCATGACCCATATCCAATAATCTCCCAAAATAATCGCAATATGATTTTTTTTTTTTGCATTTCGTGCTGTCTTTAAGCCACCCTAATGGCCACCGACACTCTGCAGCTACTCCATCATAAAAGCCTTCAAACAGAGTTTCCACCCAAATACAGGTGAAGGCTTTTTGAAGGTAAACAGTGAAGGCATTACTGAACATTACAAACCTCCCAGTGACTTCTAATGCATTCTGAATTTGTACTATTTCTCTATTTCGCCACCCGAGTGTGCAATTATGGCCTCAGATCTAATCAAGCAAATAGTTTTTTGACCTATGCTCTTCTGTAGTATATACACTTATGCACCTTCTCCTGTTAAACATGCTGTCAATTATTGCAAGAAAATAAAGGCGGAGCAAGCTCAGCATTTTCCAGTAAAGACCCATAAAGCCAAACACAAACAAAACAAATGGGGAAAATGTCTGTTGTCACTGAGGGGGAGCTGATGAGTCACTAGCAAGTTTTTTAACAGCTGATAATATCAGCCATTTGACACCAGGAAGAACAAGGTTTAAACAAAAATTTGCTCTCCAAACCTTTATCATCATCTTTATACTTTATATGGTTTGCTGTTGGCTCCTAGTGATGGCTGTCACTACTAATATTCCAGTGGGTTAAAGTATGACTGACATTTTATTGTTCAAATAACAATATTAATTACTGAAGTGGAACAATTACTGACATTTTAAATTTGTCTGTACTTTTTTTTTTTTATCTCCTACGAATGAACATTTAATCACCTTTTCTGCTTGAAAAGTACATTACTTGCATAAACCTCACAAGAAAAGCGGTTGCATATTTTTATTATATAGATAATATATATATATTATTTATATATCGTCTTATGCAAATACAAATAGTTGGAGGTTGAACTATTTTAAACAGTAAGCACCATTTCTGACTGCGATGTAACCCCTCAGCAAAGTTTGAGGACTTATCAGTCCGCTAAGGTTTACTTAGTGGAAAACCTTGGCCTTTCATCAGGTTAAGAGCAGTTTGCACGACCAAATCAAACATCCCACGCTGGGTAAAGGCAATGTTGCAGAACTCAATTTACTGTAACAATGACATCTTAAAATTGACAGAGGAGACTACAGTGCTCTAATCATGGCATTGTCACTGTGGAAGAACCAGGCAGAACAAACTACCAGGAGCAGCATTTCTGACAATGAGATACTGTATAAAATACAATATGAACATCATCGCACAAACTATTGTATTTTATTCTTGATTTTGTCAGTTGCTCAATCCTGGTCCTACAGAACCTTTGTTTATTTTTTATACCTGCAATGACAAAACAAACTCTCTGAACTTTGATACTGCGTGATTAAATTCTTACAAAAAATTATTAATTTTCCAGCCTGATACACAATATTAAACAACGTGAAGTTTATAATATGATTTTACTTACGATGTACCTGGAAATGTTTGGGTTTTTTATGTGTGTGTGTGTGTGTGTGTGTGTGTGTGTGTGGTGTGTGTGTGTGTGTGTGTGTGTGTGTGTGTGTGTGTGTGTGTGTGTGTTGTTGGTTGTGTGTGTGTGTGTGTGTGTGTGGAGGGTGTCTGTGTGTGGGGGTGGGTTCCTGTAGCAGGGGCTATATTAACGTGTGCTGGCTGAGGATTGCCCGAGTCAGTCATGGGGTCACCCCTGGGAGTCAGATGTGGACATGGACACTGTGTGTCCTCTTGAGCTGGATGTCTGTGGGTCAAGTGTTGCCAGACCGTAAGTTTACTTTGTATAATAATAATTAATTGTATGAAAATAATAATGATAATACTGTTTGTGTGTGTGTTTAAACTAGTTTAATATTAGATCAAGTTTTGCTAAATAATCTGCAGTACAGACCCAGTGAGGTATCCACTGTGTGTGTGTGTGTCTTTCTGTGTTATAGACAGTACATGGTGGCTGTTCCTGCGGTTCTTGAAGCTGGAGCTGAAACCAAATTCTGTGTGAGTCTCCTGCAGCCCAACGAGACTCTGGTCATGACCGTCACTCTGATCTCCCAAGAGAAGACACAACCCTTTCTAAAACAAGCATCCAGTGAAGAGTTATACCTGCAACTCACTTTAAGGTCAGCTCCAGAGATTCTTTTTCCCATTTCCACTTTCCCATTTTTTTAAATGGTGCTAATTTGTTCATATAATTATCAGTTTGGTTTTGCCTTGGTTAACGGTTTTCCTGGTTTCTATACAATATCTTTCTCTCGCAGGTCCTTTTAGTGCAGAATGAAAGGGTGCAGAAGTTCGAGGTGGAGGTACAAGGCAACACATTTTACTCTAAAGAAATCAGGAAAGTCATGATCAAAGTCTATCAGCCATTGACGTTCGCCAAACAGATAAACCGATCTACCTCCCGGACAAAAGGTGAGTTTGAGCCGGTGATCTATGCTGTTGGACACATAATGAATATACAGTTTATAGACGGGATAACCAGTACATTAGTGTTTAGAGCTAAATTTGTATTTTTTTTAAATCATGAAGGTTCAACCTCTAAGTGTGAGAAAGAACTACAGAGGAACACGATTCATCTTCTCACAAAGATCGATTAAAAATGCTGAAATGCACCGAGTTACTGAAGCTAACTGAAAGGGGACTGCCCGACGTGACGTCATGACTTTGGCTTCTGTAGCTTCCAAGATTTTCCGCCCACGCCACAATGGTAGTGTTGCTAAAGAAGTGGGTCAGTGTAGGCTCATTGGAGATGAGCCAGGCCTGGGCAGAATTGATCACCAATAGTTTTCTGTCGACTTGATCCCAACTTGCTCTTCGTCATGCAAATATAGGCGAGAATAACCTCACGACATCAAGGCGGCTGCAGGTTTTTTGAAGCTCTGCACCGACTGCAAGACAGATAGATAGTAAATAAATACTTTATTATTCCCGAAGGAAATTCAGGTAGTGAATTCGGTTAGGCCTCCGGGCATGACAGGAAACGCCTGGCTCGGATATAAGAGTTGATTGGTTTAGATGTTGATTATTTTATTAGTTGGATTTTGGCTTATGAAGGTTTTTAATGTGTGGTTGATGGTCTAAAGATCTGACAGATCAATAATAAAGGTTTTGTGTTTCTATCCTCTCCCTCTCTTTGAATTTGTTTATGTAGTTTCATATCAAGTCAAGTTTGTTCAGCTGATTTACAAACAGAGAATCCAGCATGCAAAACAGATACAGAGGGAATCATGTAAAAGACAATAGTCAATCACCTTTTCTTCTTCTGACTTTATCCAACCTGTGAGTTGATCGTACTGATTCACTTTCTTGAGGTGGATCTCTCTCTTGTACTTTGGCAACCATGTCATATCAACTGTCAACAAACCCTGAAGTTCTGTATTCCTTTCTGTTTGGTTGACCCTTTACCTTACGTAATGACATGTACTGTATATTATCTGTTTGCACAATCTCGGAGTGAATGAAAGCAACAACAAAAAAAAAAAAAAAAAAAAAAAATTGAACATGAATGGAAGAAATAATTACTTTGACCCTAATATTCAAAATACTCAATAGTAATTATGACTACACTATTTTATGATAGCCGTGTGTGTTATTGTCTGTTTTTTCATATAGTAATTTTTTATGCAACTTTTACCACATCCCTTCCAAATTCACCATTTATACTGATTTAACGCTTCCCTTAGCACAAAATGTTTTTTTTTTTCTTTTTTAAATGGCGGTTAAAATAATAAGAGGTGAAATAGGGATTCAAAATCTTACTCACTTAATCATTAAATTTTACAATAACAGCTGCACACAAATTTTACTGGTATCAAACATGTTTCTTCATTTCAGCTATTATACAGATTTTCCTTTTCACATATTAATCAGGGGAGAGCGCGAACGCAGTCCCCCACTACCATAAATTATGCAGTTGAGATTCCCACATTTGGGGAATTCACACTGGTCAGCACGGCCGGAAGTGCAATGGCCGAGCCTCGCAATGGGTGAACCACCTACTTGATCATGGTGTCTCCCCTGCCAGGTAAGTATGATTTGGGTTGTTCCGGATACCGACGTGTTTCACAGACAAACCATGCTCACTGATGGTGCTGACGAGCTACGAGTAAACAAAACCAATAGTTATAGTCCTGAGTCTGCAGGAATTCAGCACAGCTAAAAGAGTTTTGTACGAAGGCGGATTTTTATTTCATTATATTATATTTATATTACAGTTTATTTGACGAAAGAATTAAACGAATTTTATTTCCCATCATGCAATGCTGCGTCTCCACAGCAAAAGCGGACATAAAATCATCTATTTTATCTATTTTACGTCCTAAAGATGAGCGACAGGTTGTGAGCCAAAGCTTAATCGGAATGCAACAGAGGTTTTTTGATCCATGTTTGAAATTGAGAGAAAAGTGTAAAGAACTAACTAAGTACGTTTTTCACACATTACAACCACTTCCTGTTTCTTTGTTTACCAGTGGCGGGCAACTGATAAATTCCCGCTACTGCCTCCTACTGCTCTGGAGGTGAACAACACTGTTTCTTCAACATATTTATCTACGTTTCTCTGCATGTAAGTCACAGTAAAAACAATTTAGATTACAACAGAAAATAAAGTTTGCACAATGCATGCCTTTCTTTTGATCTGTCAGGGGAAAGCAGGGTCGGGAAGCAGCAGCAGCAGCAGAAATTATGCAGAGTGGATATTCACTTCTGGAGAATGAGCTACAGTAATAATCAAAATGAAATTACGGTTCATTTCAAAACTACAGTGCAATGAAGCTAGAAACACCATCAAACATGTAAGGTTTGAGAACCTAGCAAGAAAAAGGACAGAGAACGCAGCATATTTCCTTTCCTCCTCGTCTCACTCAGCAGCTTGACCCATCTAACAATCACATGTACGTCACTGCAACCTCACGTATTTCAAGCCGCAAGTAGAAGAAGCCATCCGACTACTGTTCCACAATAAAAATTTAACTATCATTTACTTATCCTAATGGTATGATTAATGTTATACATTGAGAGGGGGGTGCACCGTTCCTGGAAGTACTGCAATACCAGGTCGATGCGTGGAGTGGACGGAGCAAGCCCCTATTCCATCTCCCTGTTCCAAAAATCAATTTAATATATGGTCCCCGGGTAGGGGACGTATCAGATATTAAACTGATAAGAACAGATACTACACTTGATCTTAGCCAAAAGGCCGAGAAGCGATAACACATATCACTTGGAGGCAATGACCTGATTCTCCGCAACGTCAGTCTCACTCATGGGTTAAAACCTGAATTACACATTTTGGGTCACATGTGAAACGGGAACAAAGTACATTGAAGCCCATGTACCACTGGTGCTGTTTTGTTGCGGTATTTATAATAAACTAGCTTTTTAAATGCACCTTCGTTCGTCTTCCTGGACACGTGGCGTGCCTTCGTCCAATAGGAAGTAGGAATAACGTATGGAACAAAACTCATTTTACAGCCACGTTATAATACATGTTATGCATATGTCGGTATATATGCGTATAAACGTGTTTTCAATTCAACTTAATAACGTGAAACTGACTTCGGTGTGTAGGGAAAACAGCGTTTTTAGAATTTAATACTTGCAACAACAAACAGCGCTCTTCCAGCGGTCTCTAGTGGAGAGGGGGGGTAACTACACAACACGGCCTTTCTTCTCAAAACTAACTCATTCATCATGTGGTATGATTTACACTCAATTGACAGTTTCTTGGGAACATCGACTTGAACCTAATGCAATCTAATACAACCGTTCTGCAAAAACTCCCACCTTAATGAAAACTATAATGTTCCGTTTTTGTTGAAACTGTGTTAAAGAGGCGTTGATTCAACTGTGTTGTTGAACTGTGCTTCATTACAAAAAGAGATGTGTCTGTTTAGCCTTTACCCTCACTGATTTTAACAGAGGTGGACAAAATAATATGAACGCTCTTGACATAACAGTTAACACTGAAACTTTCACGAGGCATTGCTTATTGCGGGATTACTGTATTAGACTGAAATCGTTTTTAGCCAGGTGTTCCTAATAAACTGAGCATTCAGTGCATTATCATACCTTGCTCCACATCCAGCTGACACAACATATAAGACGCCATTATTTCAAATGGGGACACAGTGTAAGACACCTTGTCATGTAAAAACATAGAAAGTAATGATTACAACGAGTCCTACAACTTCCAATACATAAAACGCGTCAGGTAAGAGTCAAACAGACACGTCCTCCCCACACACCTGTGTCAAATTTAAGTTGACGCGTTAACTAGCTCCAAACTAACTCATTTTAAATGCCGACTTTAGTGGAGTAGAGTTGTCTGTGACACGGACCTAGGTGAAGTATTTGTATTTAATGGTTGAGTTTTATGTCTTAAAGGCCATTTACATGCTAACATCGGAAATCAGCTTATACAGGATATAAATGCGGTTGTTTGTGGCATTGTTTCGAATTATGTACTTATAGAAAAATAATAAATAAATAAATAAAGATGGCAAGCAACAAGTTTCTCTCAAGTATTTTTCCTGCACACGAGTAAAGATTTTAGCATAACGACTGAAATTTAATGTTAGCATGATGCTAGTGTTAATTTGGCTAGCGGCTAGCTTAATTTTAACACGGTTGCTGCAGTGAAACAGTCCAAAAACAGTTGACAACACTTTAGCTTCTCAATAATTGTTATCTGAATAGTTAAAACGATATCAAATCTAAAGGAAATGTTAAGTTAGTTAGTAAAAAATTAACTTACTAAAAGTTATCTTTGACTCAGCTAAATGCTCAAGTGCTCCGGCTGCTCCTTTTCAACCTGTATCCGACTTGATCCCTGTCGCGTCTGTTGACATTGGCGCTTACTCTGGTCTGTACCTTTGATGCTGCCCTCCATGAAATAGTTTTGTGCTGTCTAGAGGAAAAATCAGAGGATATATTGTCTGGAAACCTGGATTACCGCTGTCACATTTTGTGCCAATCTATTCAGTAGACGTTGAAGTATTTCACAGGATAGTGACAGTAAAATCACGGACCTGGTAGTTCTGGTCCCAGTTGAGTAATAAGAGGATCTCTGTAGGATTGTTTGTGTAGGAACCAAATTTTTTTGCAGAACTTCAGTGCAATCCAGCTAATGGTTATTATTATTAAAACATATAAAAAAATACACAACATAACACGAATATAAAAGCTAAGTTACAAGTAATATTTTATTTATTAATGCCAACGGTTTAAGGATGAATCAGGAACTAAACTAAATACACCCTAAGTGCCAAAGGTTTAGGTTGGATTCATCTCTGACAAGACTTGTGTGTCAAGATGCTGTTGCAATATGGTGGCACTGCATTGCTCTGTCTTTTTATCTGTTTATATTTTGGACCCCCCCCGCCCATTCACAGTAGCTACATGCACTATTTACAGTATCAAGCCATTTGTACATCACTTGGGGAAAACATGATCATTGCCCTGGAAAAAAAATCATCCCAAACCTGCATCAGATTTTGTATCTAATTGTTGTTTGTCTCCATCATTCTGAAACCACAACACAACAGATTTTGTTAATGACTAATTTTCACTACTGCAACATAAAAAGAGGCAGAAATGGTCAGTTAATTAATTAATCAGGCCAGGTTGTGGGTTGTTGGACTCAGGCAACCAGTCAGACCGCACTTCAGCCGGATCTCTGGGCCCAGACCCGGCCGAGTCTTTGGCTGAATAATTTGAATAACAGCATAAGAAAAGTAAACTGGGGAACAAACAAACACAGGGACTTTTTGTACCTCGGATCTGATTTGCACTTTTTTATGTGCACATTGAAAATATGCATAAAAATAGGTAGATGGAAATAATTAATAGGTAGACATCATACAGTTCCTGTAATAACAGATCAGACAGAACCTCGAAGTATTTACATTATAAAGAGGACATATAATTTATACTCTGGACAGCAGACCAGCAGCCACTTCCAGACAGATATTGATGGCTGAGGAGGTTTATTCATATTTATATTAAATGTTTGTTCGTTCAAAATGTGCTTTTTCTCTTTGACTGCAGACATGCATACAGTATATTAAGGAAAGGTTTACTTGATGTCTTGATCTTCACAGATCATTAGCAGTCAATGGTCTTTCCGATCTGATCAGATTTGATAAGCAAGCCATCATCAAGATTTTCCTTCTCTTTTAAGAGGGACAATCAAAAGCCAATTTCACCTGTTCAGCACGGCACTGCAGTTTCAATTTTTTTGACTGGAGGCTTATTGATCTTAAACCTGTCTACTGTGACCAAGACTATTTAAAGCTTATACTGCAGTCAGTCTGATAAACAAGCTCATGAACCGAAATCATTGTCATTTAAGTATCTTGAGTTTTATGGTGCATTCATGGAGACATGACAGCAACGTAAAAAAATACTGTAGGCTGTCATGACTGTCATAAATATCTCCAGATATCTGTGTTTTCAGCCACCACTCTGGAATCTATATTTCTGTTTTTCTTTGTATGTATTGTGTTAGCTGGTACAGTGTTGGATCATTTAATCAATCATTTTTTGAGAAGCTTTTCCTCACGGTCTAGCATCACTATCCACTTTTCACGGTGTGGCTGTTTTAATTTCTCTCTGGAGGAGGATGAGGGAGGGAGGGGGGATTCCAGGAAATGAAATTATAATTTCACCATATCCATTAGTCCTAATGCACTAATGACAACACATAACACACATTATCCCCATGTCCAAGGCTGAGAAAAAACATGTAGTTGCATGAGCAAAGGACGCGCTGATACGATGATTGTTATGCAGATGTTGTGACGTCAGACTTTAAAGGCTCAATTTTAGGATGCAAATGAATAAATAGATTGTTGGATCTAGCAGACTGGTTCATACCCAGTCACAAAATCAGAAGAGGGAATCCACTATTTTGCTGCTAAAAAGCAGATTCCAAATTAATAACACATCCCAGGTTTATCATTCCTAATCATCTGCTACCACAGCTGCTGGCTGCAACAGCAGTAGCAGGATAGATGGTCACATAGAGCACACCTGCTCAAAACTTAATTTTCTTTGTCAGTTCAGTTATTAAAGGAGCTCTTTGTAAGTTTTGCTAATGATAGATAGCTAATGTTAGCATTAACAGATGTTAATGCTAATGCTAACGCTAATCATTAGGAACCTTCATCTTACCAAGTCAGTTTCCACTGCTGCCTTCAGGAGGCGCTCTACTGACTTTAAAATAATCATTATTGTACTTTATAACTTGTCCTATCCATCT
Source organism: Seriola dumerili (assembly GCF_002260705.1). Classification (NCBI taxonomy): domain Eukaryota; kingdom Metazoa; phylum Chordata; class Actinopteri; order Carangiformes; family Carangidae; genus Seriola; species Seriola dumerili. The sequence continues at coordinate 181,197 of NW_019176883.1, read as the reverse complement.
GGTCAATCCTTCATAGCTTTCTTTTTAATGCTTTTACAAAGACAATCTATTTATATTTTAATATATACAGTATAATTGTTTATTCATTCAATCACATGCAGATTTAAGTGATTGGTTTTTAATAAATTCAGGTTTGTCTTTAAATATTTTTGGTTTTTATTTTGTAGTTTATTGTGTGTGTTTTGGTCAACATCTATATTCTGTGTTTTGAGCAGACTGGTAAACTAGATGCTGCCACTTCAATCGAGAGCGAATCAGATGACGTATTCCAGTCACATGCTGGAGAAAGTAATGCTGGTCCGTCCTGGTAGATACAGGTGGCTGGAAACTGCTTATCTCCCTCGTGTTAATGCCATTCTTTTTATAACAGTCTATGGTCCCGTCACAGTCTGTTTCCCAGACCATCACGTGTCGTATTGTGGATGGAAAATGCACTGCGCCTGTATGATTGATGAAACCTTAATGAAAAAAAAAACTGATACTATCCGAGCACTTTGTTTTTATCTCCCATGGGGAATTTTATGTCAAACACGATAATGAAGCCAACTCCAGGTCGGTTGCAGGCAGTGAAGAAATATTGCTCTACATCAAGAGGGATGTTTTCATTACTATTAATACAACATTAAACAGCCCTGTCAATCCACACAGGTGTTTAAACATGGCCCCTCTTCCAAAGTTGAGGTTAGTTGGGAGTGAGAATTTGCAGGAAACACAGTGCAGTCAGGTGTTTATCACAAGTGACATTTTGACTTGTGATAAAAGGAAAAGCACAGGTGTTATTAACATTAACAATGGTTCCTTTCTCAAGTGTCCCAGGAAGTGGTGACCCTTAACCTGTAGCAGCTTGTACATGCTTTACATGCTTTTCCTACTGTGACATGCCATAATGGAGTCCAGGATGTCTTATGCAGAGGATATTTATTGAAGCGTGATCAAGGAGAAAGGAGGAATCATCAATACAGACTTCTGTGCATGATGTCACCTCAATTCTGAAGCAGGAATCCCTGTGGCTATCTTTTATGCTATTATATTTATAATCTATAATAATCTAAAAGAAGAGGGGGAGGAGGGATGTGTGAATAAAATATTGGTCCATTAACCATAAACAAGGAAACATGATTTACAAACGCCCAGGTGCTGATCTCAGAACACTGGGCCACTTTGACCATCCATGGTTCTCTGTTATTAATCGTGGCACCAGCAGTAAAACAGAAAATCACAGCTGTGTCTGGAGGAGCCGCCTGAGCGTCTCCTCCTGTAAGATTTAATGTAGTAGCTGTGGCACTGTGACCTAGAGCCTCCCACTGACTTCTCTCTCTGAGTCAGTCACTCACGGTGGACAAAGAGGAAAATTCCCTCCCAACAATGTCCCAAAATTTAAGTTATTTAGTTATTTATTTAGGTGTTTATGGTTCTTTATAATATACTGTATATTTTGGGGAAATTAAGAGGTTTTCCACATTATTTATATTCATATTTTGAAAATACTACTAATGTTAAATCAAGTCTCCACTACCTGCATCATCTCAAGGCTATTTAGGTCAGTCCTTCAGGCCTGTGACTTCCTCTCTATTTCCCTCCAAACACCAGCCAGAACAAAGAAAGGATGGATGTGAGTTATTTTGGACTTTTTACCTTAAAATAATTAATTTGGTTAATGGAGAGTAATTGTTTAATTTCATTGTACTAGATTCCTGAGTTAATCCTTGTGTTGTTTGTGGCAAGCATACACTCAACTGCCTGTCACTCAAAGCGGCCACACCCTCAATTATACGTAACTTTAAGCCTTAATGAAATTTAAACGAGTGATTTATATAACAATCGCCCCTGTACAGTTTTCATGAAGGAGGAAATTATCTCTAAAGAGCAAAAATGTTTTTGTACCAGGCTGTAAACATGTTTATTTCTGCTGTAAAGTTGGACATTTTAACATGGGAGTCTACGGGGACTGACTCACTGTTGGAGCCAGACTCTAGTGGTCATTAGAGGAACTGCAGATTTTGGTTCTTCAGTGTTGATGTCATTTTTTAAAGATTGTCGCTTGGTGACATCTGATAATGCCACGATATCAGCCCAGTAATAGCCCAGAACTAAAACAGGAATCAGGTGCAACACTTGATGGTTTTATCATGTGTAGTGCATCACAGAGGAAGGCAGCCGACACTGGCACACGATGCATTCATGGCATAGTACCAAGTTGTTGTCTGCTGTAGTCTGTCGCATCTCATGGCCAAGTCACAATGAGAATTCATGACTATAATCTGACACAATGACTCTTATCAGACAAAGATATTGTGCAGTCTGAACCTGACATGAGCCAAAAACTGTTTAATGGCCACATAGGCCGAGGTGCACAGGAGACACAAGGTAATTTCACAACAACACAAATTCTTAACTTTATCCAGAGAGGGTAAAAATCTCTTGTCACTTGCCACCACACTGAGCACACACTGAACTGTGCGCTAAAGATGCTGAACAACGAGTGATTTTGTAGCTTAAATTGTGTGAAAGTGACAGTGCAAAAGTAAGCATGCAAGTAAGCAAGTAAACATGTGCACTACATGTATCTACATCAGCGGTCACCCAAACGAACTGGGTGGAGCAGGCTGCCAACCTTCCCACCCCACTTATTGCTCAACTCCACTCCAGCTGCCTTCCTCATAATTCCCTGCCCAGCCCATCACACTGAATCTATGACTTCTGTCCTCTGCTGTTGCAAGGTGCCGAAGAGAAAAGAACAGAAAAGACAAAAGCAGATCAACGGTAAGACGCTGAGACACATTTAGATTTCTCCTTCATTTCTACACAATGTATATTCACTTGAAACAGTAGAGGAGACCTGTTGTGTTGCCTGACTGTTCAGTTTAGTCGGAAGCCATTTCAGGGGTTAGAAATGAGTTCATGTTTCCATAAAGTGAAATTCAAGTCGAGTGTTTGTTCTCATTTAATGGTCGAATGCTTCTTACAGCCTTATGAAACTGCTCTTTATGTTCTGCTGCTACACAGACAAGGATCACTCATGATATTAAACGTGCATGTGTATTACAGATTATATGGATTCACCTGACTTGCAACATTTGGATCAAGTGTCATTTGAAAGCGTAACATGTAGTCTGCAAATAGATGGATATTTTTAAATTTCTCCCCCCCTCCCTGAACGCACCATGTTTTGTTTTCTGTCAAATGTCTCAGTCGGATCAGGAAAATGTACATCTGTTTGTCTCTTCTCTTCTTCTTCATGGGTAAGTGCGCTTCATATAACACAAAGGAGGATTTTAATTCGAATTAATATCACAATCAAGTGATTGGACTGATCTGTTTGGATGTATCTTATAATGTATGGTGGTAACGGTGGTTAGTGGGTGAGTTTCTAGCTCGAGGAAGATGCTAACAGCATTTGGTGGTTTCTGCTGCTTCTGTAACAAGCTCATCAATCAGCAGAGCCCGCCTTAATCAGATTTGAGAGATTGGATTATATCTCTGCAGCCCATGGCCCTCGTTCACTCTCTGTCCTTACACTATTGAGTTGTTTTTGTTCTTTTTTTTTGTTTGTTTGTTTTCTTGCTTTTTTTTTTTTTGCTGTCTTTGTGATTGATTGAAGAGAATTTGGTCAAAATTGTAAATTGGATTTTCCTAAACATGATTCAACCCTGTCTTCCCAGAAATTATGTTGAAAATGTTTTGTAGGAAAACTAACAGCTGGATTATGTTCAGATGGTAATTATTCTTAGACTCAATAATGCAGTCGAGCGGACAGGAGGTGGTTTCAGGGGATGGTGGGCATACAGAGCGTGTGACTGTCACGTGACTCATATTTGAGAACTTTGTGGTTTAGGCAAAACCACTTCCGCAGAGAGGTGGTTTGTGAACTTTTTCTGTATTGAACCAAACCACAATCTTTCCCTGACAAAGTGACAGGACATTTTGGAGGAAAACAAACACATTGTAAGAACTTGGTTGGCTCAGTGAACGTCAGGGCCCCTATTCACTAAACATTTTATCTCACCACTAAGAGTCTCCTGAGTTGCACTTAAAGTTTCTAACTAAACGTTTTCTCACAAACTTGCTGAGAGAAACTTTTACAAAGGAAAAGTGAAGAAACGTTTTGCCATGACATAGTTTGTCTCTCAATACAAGTAAAGAATGTACAGTATGTGGGCTAAGTAGCTGTAGATCTGGGAACCTGCTGGTTTGAGATACTGTATTTAGGATGTTTAACACCTGGTGGAATTAGAAATCATGAGAGAGCCATTCAAAAACAGAAACTAGGTATATAAGTGTAGGTGCATCTTGAAATGCTGAATACAGTATTTATGGTTTATAAAAACAACATGGCATCTGATTGCAGGTTCCACCGCCAAAAAGCAAGGGGACTTTGGCATTTTTACCGCTTGCATCACCAAGAACAGAAGCTTAAGGTTCAAGCATCCAGTCTCCTCATTCGTCTCACACTTGTCATATTCATTGGATTCACATTTGCTGCAGGTTTTGGCATCAAATGAAGTGAAAAAAAACTAACCATTACTTTCTCATCCATTAAAGGTTGGACTGCTATTATGCAAGCTGTCCAGACTCTCCATCCTTTGAATGTACATTTATGACGTCGAGCGGGGTCGTGATTTTTAAAGCAACCGATGATAATTGCAAGCTGACTCTCCCAAGTCATTTGGGAAACACCTTAAACTACAACTGCACCCTGAAGCGAAAGGAGAGGATTGAAGAAAAGCAAATCTCCATCAACCGCAACATACCCAAAGAAAAAAGTTAGTATTGTTCTCCATTTGTAAATAAACATTTCAGGCGTGAAATGTCTTGCTGAGCGTTCACACTGTCACTATTACTGCAGCACCTGGTTAATTCAGTTTAATCCAGTCCTGATATGGATTTAATAGCGATTGATTATTTGTAATTCAATCACCATCAAAGATGATGAGTAAAGCTTTTGTTTTCAGTCCGTCCAAGAAAAGAATCAATTTAGCGACAGAAGGTCATGAGTCAAGGTTTTCAGTTTCAGAAAACATCTGCACTATTTTATGAAAAATTTAAAGGTCTAGAACTTTTCCTGTGTTTTATTTGAAGTGTTGATCCATAAGAAGATTTATTTGTGGTCAATGTAGTTTTACATCTCCTCTCTCAGGCTTCTCTCTGGAGCTCTAGTATCAACAGGTCGGTGAGCCAATCAGAAGAGAGGAGGCTCTGAGTCTCTCTTCTGATTGGCTGAATGTTTTCTGAGTGATCAAATAAATATATAGCAGATTTCAGGTAAAAACACTCAGAGAAACCAAATCCTTTAAAGTTGGATGGTGGGTCCAGGTGGGCGGGGCTTGGTGACTGCTTTGTTGTGACATCACAAAGTTCCAGAAGTCCTGACGGCTGGTTTTAAGGCTCAGTTTCTGAATACAGGCTGTGTGCATTTCTCTGTGGACTGAGGCTTTGACACTTTCACAGTATTAATATAGAACCCAGACCTGATCTATAATCACACTACACATGGACAGACCTTTAGACCGGATGAGACATTTAAATGATAATATTCAACTTCCTTTTGAATGAAAGATTCACATTGGTAAAAAACAAAAAAAAAAAACAAGGAAGCGGTGGTTTGATAGTTTGATGTTTATTGAGCATTTACCTCTAGAGTAAACTGATGAACCTTGACATTTTGCACATGCTGCTTTCAGTGACGTCACATTCAGAGTCTTTTGATGATCAAAATCTCTTCCATCCTCATCGTCGGACGGTGTGTTCACAGCAAACATAGTCAGAACCACATCCTCTATGTTAATGTAAAATAAGAAGATGTGTGTAGAATTTATATATAAAACCTTTTAGAAATTGGAACAATTTCATATATTGACATATATGTCTAGCCCATACAAATATGTATGTTTATGTATGTATGCTTATATTGTAGATATATGTTAAATAAATATATATCCATCCGAAACCCTGTCAGTATATATTGATATTACATACAGTGGGGTCCAAAAGTCTGAAACCACTTCCCCAGAATGGGAAGATAAACATGTTTAAAATTAATAAGAAAACATATAGAAACATATAGAAATTGTTTATTATGTAATATATGTACATATACAAATATTACTGTGGCTATTTCATATTTGTTATCAACTTATATCTTCATTTATCCAGAGGATAAAGTAGTAGGTGATAGTAGGTGACATATATAAGGACAAATACTGTATGTCATGTTACATTTCTCTATGTGATAAATGGTTTTAAAGTGGTTCAGTTTAAAACTTTAAGTTTCCCTGCTGCATGAAAAATGTGAATGTTTTATGTTGAATTGACTTTAAATGAACCAAACGTACATATTTATGTTAAGCTAATAACAAAAGATGAGTTCAGGTGATTCCACTAGATTTTCTGGAAGGCAGCTCCGCATCGGGCGGGAAGTGAAGCAGGAAGTGATCGACACCGAGCCTCACCTCTCTCTGTGTGTTTCCCCTCAGAGCGAATCAAACCCTGTCCTGGCACCACAGGTCTACTTCTGCACCAGACTCCGACCTCCCTGTGGCCCGTGGTGATCCTGTCTCTGTGGAGGGTCCTGGTCACAGACAGTCAGACCACATGAGGGATCAGCTGTGGAGGTTTCCACCGACAGAAATGCATGTATTATTCTTGTGTATTCCCTCCATACACAAGTGATTTACATTTGCACTGTTTTTACAAGTTGCCTTCAGTATTCAGATAAATGTCTGATTTCTCTTTTTTATTTTTCTATCTTGCGTACAAATAATACACAGATTTCAGCACATTAACTTCTGACAAGTGTCGGTGTGGTTTTAGTGTGGTGTGTGTGTGACGTCTGGAGGTAGTGTGAGAAATGTTAAAAGTCATGTTACATTGCTAAGAGAGTGTTGCTTTTATATTATGATGATTACTGCTGCTATGCGTTAGGGGGCGCTAGGGTGAAACTCAAGGCAGTCACGCACACATAGGGAGACACCAGAAGAACAGGATGTCATGTGACCGCCTCAGCTGCTTAAAGTAAACAATAACTCCAAACTTGACAAGTGGCGGTTACATGAAAAGGGAGAGTAGGTTTTTGTCCAGGTGCAGTCAGCTCAGAAGAAGGAGGCACTGTACCAAGAGGCTGGGACCGGCCTGTGAACCAACGAAGGGAGAGCTGAGTCTAAACCATGGCCTCTCCCCAAGTTTTTTCACCAATCAGATAGTTACAAAAAATATATACAAAACTCTGTGTAACTGCTAAGATAGACACTCTTCTCTGGGACGCTGGCTACAGCTAACTGCTTGCAGACTGTGGTTTTCAGATCGGAGGAGTTCCATGTACATGCTGATTTTGATTCTTTAATAGCAAATAAATATTGGTTTCAACGGATAACTTTGAGTGGAGAACTCTTATTGCAAATAAACGAATGTGCTAACAGTAGCTTTTTTTTCTTTTGGTAGCACTTTATAATACAACCTGTGATTTACATTGTAAATCTATACAGTATGAATCAAGCACCAATAAAATACTCACTAGTCACTGCTGGATCTTAAATACAGGCACTGACCATGGGGAACAAGGGGAGTAACTACTGGCCATTGTGAGGGAAAGGAAGGATCAATTATTTAGTATTTTTGTAAATACCTACAGTACGATGGCAGACAAGGGCAACATCCCAATACATGAATGCCAACGCAAAAACGTGTAAAAATACAAAACAAAAATGACGGAAACGTGCTGCAAATGAAAAAATTAAATGTCTGACTTGCAGCATGTTTCTTGTAATGGAGGTTGGTTTGGGCCGTTGCAACTCCTTTGTCCTTGTCAGCCACCGTACTACAGGGTACAAGTTCTGGGAAACAAAACTGAACAACCTTGTTTTTATTGTGTAAAAAGGTGGTTTATAGGAGCAGTTTGAGTGAATTACAGAGGATTTTAATTATGTCTGTTTATGTTTGTTGTGTGTGTTTATCCTGGTTTTGTCTGTTTTTCTTTCTCTCTGGTCTCTCTTGATCTCAGTGAGATTACCAGATTAAATAAAAGTTTGAACAAAAAAAAAAGAAAAGAAGAAAGATGGCAGTCTACAAAACCCGACTGATTCCCACTGGGAAGTTGAAAGACGAGGTTGGTGGACCATGTACTAACTCAAAAAGAAACCAGTTAAGGTTTATCATTTAAGATTCAATGCTGGTGTCAAAAAGCATTTTAATAATGCATGTTTTTCAAGCATAAACAAGACAAGGTTCACAAATCATACACAGTGCGTTCAGAAAGTATTCACACCCCCTTTAATGTTGCAACCTTATGCTGAAATCATTTAAATTCACTTTTGAGGGAAATGTATATATATATTATGAACTATTTTGAATGCACTGTACTTTTCCAGACCCAGTGCAATTACAGGTAGTGCAGGATCATGTGAACCAGGGGTGAAGGTGGATCTGGTCCAGAGTGGTGCGCTCCTCAGGGATTACAACCAAACACATCTTCAAGAAATCCTGGCAGTCTGAGAACAAAGAACAGATCAGGCTGGAAGCTGCAGTGATCCACTGTGACATGGAAGAAAGATGCACGCTGTACAGTACTCTACTGTGTTGAGTACCTGTGTTGTCTTACCATGGGACAGCCTGCCGCTGATTTTAATTCCCTTGCGGAGGAACTTGCGGGTGAAGAACTGTTTGAATCCATCCAGCATTTCATAGAGCAGTGCCCCCAACTGCCAGACTGTGGTGGGGCCGGCCTCGTACGTCCCATCCATGTAAAACTCTGGAGGAGCGTAGGCAGAGGTTCCTGCAACATGCAAGACAGATGGAGATGGAGGATGAGGAGCGGACTAAGATTTCCTCATCAACAGGTGATCCACAGATGAATGAAACGCAGGAGCAGAGGCCAGACGTCGTACCAGAGAAGGAGCGGTAAGGTCTCCTCCTCACAACGCAGCCACATCCAAAGTCTATGATCCGCACTCGAGGGCCGTCGGAGCTGGTTTCTATCAGAATGTTTTCTGATTTCAGGTCACGATGGAAGACTCCCTTCGAATGCATTTCTCTGGCTGCCTCCACCAGCTGCCTCATGATGTTCTGAGATAAAGAGTCAAGAGTCAAATTGTTTTCTCAACCAGTAGCCATTAGTTACAACTTAAAGGTCCCATATAGCATAAAGGTCTCTGTCCATGTGTTGTTTGATTATAGATCAGGTCTAGGTTCTATATTAATACTGTGAAAGTATCAAAGCCTCAGTCCACAAAGAAATGCACACAGCCTGTATTCAGAAATTGAGCCTCAAAAAAGGCCATCAGGATTTCTGTAACTTTGTGATGTCACAACAAAGCAGTCACCACTCTCAGCCACTCCCCAAGCTCCGCCCACCTGGACCCATCATCCAACCTTGCAGGATTTGGTTTCTCTGAGTGTTTTACCTGAAATCTGCTACATTTTTATTAGACCACTCAGAAAACATTCAGCCAATCAGAAGAGATGCTCAGAGCCTCCTCTCTTCTGATTGGCTCAGTGACCTGTTGTTACTACAGCTCCAGAGAGAAGCCTGAGAGAGGAGATGTAAAACTACACTGAGATGGTTTTTGGTTGTTAAAACCACAAATATATCTTCTTATGAATCAATACTTCAAATAAAACACAGAAGAAGTAGAAATGATGGTGCTTAAAGAACCTTTTATGATTATATAAAGTGGTAATCAAATTCAAATTTTTAGCCCCCCCCCACACACACACACACACAGAAACAGGCTCCACCAGCTTCAGTACCTTCGCCACGTCTTCCTCCAGGGGCCCGTCGTTGTCCTGTAGGTATTCCAGCAGGTCCACACAGGGGAGTGGTCTTTCCATGACCAGAAGAACCTCCTGCTCTCGTTCATACCAGTCTAATAATGACACGGCTGCAGATGTGCCCACCGACTCTGGTCCACCTGCCGCTTTCAGCATGAGGAACACCTCCATGGGGACCATGCGGATCCTCCTATTTAGGACCTAAAGAAAAAAACAAAACACTAGTCAGTTGTAACACCTTCAATTTCTCCAATCAGGAACAAGTTATGTATCACCTGATTCACTCTACACCTGCTCAATTTAGTCTTTATTCCACATGTGAGGAGGTAGCACCTTGTGGCAGACACAGGTGATTTTAGAGGGAAAGACAAAAATAAATGAGGGGGGAAAAAAAACAACTTTCTTACCTGAAAATGAAACAGTTAAACTCTCTCTGCCTCTCTTTCTCTTCAAACGTCAGTCGTGTTTATCGTGAGTCTATTTGGATATCTTTCATGCTAGTTGTGAGTGCTAATGTCTTAGCTGTTAGCTGTAAGGTAAGCTAGTTCATGACTACAGTCTGGGTTAGTTGTAACAACACACACACACACACACACACACACACACACACCACTATGACCCATAATTACGTTTCGTTGCTAGGCGACATCTAGTGGTTGCAGTAGTTATGACAGGAGCAAAAGGAAAAGTGCGGCGACAAAGTCCGTGTTACGAGGAGGTTGCGGTGTGTAAGATTCCCGTGTGAAACCAGCTGTTTACATTGTAACCATGACAACAAATACAGTGTAGTGTCGAAGAAGTACTTATTTTGACCCAAATCCCCATCTTTATCTTCTCATCTTCTTCATCTTCTCTACAGTATCTATGGCGATGAAGGTACGTACGCCACTGTTGGTACAGTCCGCACGCTTATAATTGTAACCATGACAACCATTTCAGGAAACACTCCTATGGGTCGTATCAGTGAGTGTGTGTGTATGTGTGTGTGTGTGTGTGTGTGTGTGTGTGTTGTTGGTGCCGAGACATCAGATCAAGTCACTCACCATTGGTCGACTCTCCACATCTGCTTTAGGGACGTGTTTGATTGCCACCTACAGGTCAGAACCACGAACACTTTGGTGACGGTGACCGTGTGTGTTCAGTGTGTGTGATGTGAGAATACGGACTGTACGTTATACTTACCGGTAAATTATCAGTTTTTCTTTTGCCAGCGTAAACTGATCCGAAGCCTCCTTCTCCGAGCTTGTCCAGCTGCAGGTATTTGTCCTCGAAATCATCTACACACAAACACAAATGTGAAAAATGTCTATTGATCACATCACTACCTCTAACTGTGACCCCTGTACCTGTTTAAATTGATGATTATTTTAAGACAGGATTTTAAGACTTTTGCAGGATTAATATTTTAATATATTAACACAAGGTCCACAGTATGTAACTTCTGCCTCTCGGGGTCTGAGCTGAGCTCAACTTTTTTCTCTGATAACTTCAGATCCAGACGTCCGATGACTAAAATCCTTCATCTGGTTCAAATATAGAGTTGAAAACGACAGAGGTGTAAAAAGTGAATATGAAATGTGAGTTTAAACTGGATTAAAGTATATTTTCAGTTTCTCGCAGGAAACCACAACACTGACACATGATCATAAAGGATATGATATGAAAGATTAAAATCATGTATTTCTCTTGGTTTGAGAATTGCTGGAAACATTTGGGATAATGTAAGAACACAACTCGACATATATAAACATAGGTCTAGTTACTTTTAGACATTTTAATGAGGAAAGTTACATACTATAACTTTAATTAATTTGTTTAATCTTTGGAAAAGTTTTTGGGGCATGTGATTATTCACTCTCTGTACTCGAATAAGATGAAAATACTGATTACATCACATTAAGTAAATGAAATGTGGTTTCTGAGGTTTTCTGTAGGTTTTCTATCTGAGAGACAAAGACAGGACTCCCTGACTGTCTTGAAATGGTGAGACACTCAAAATTTCATTTCCCAAACTTTTGAAGCCAATTTCTAAGAACAAGATGATCGTATCACCAGAAAAAGAATCCACTGAAAGTCGATTAACAGGAAGTGGCGTTCTTACCACCGGCCTCTGTGACGTTCACTGACACCTTGTTTGATTCACCGATGCTGTTGCTGGAGTCAGCGTCTGTATTTCCATCCCTCTGCCTCTTACTGGGTGTCTCTGTTTCAGTGGCCTTCCTCTTGGTGCCTTTTGCCTCAGCTGCCTCCTCAGTGGGTTTTCTTACACTCCTCCGACTTTTCCTGGGTGACTCCTGGTCGGTGCTGACCTTCCTTTTGTTAGGATTGTCCCTCAGGCTGTTGGTGGGTTGGCTGGTGCTGCCACCGCTCTCTACAAAAAGCACAAACTCACTGAATATCTCACCAATGAATCTCCAGTCCTATCATGTTGATACTGGAGTTTTCTGCAAAATTCTGTGACGTTCATCACCAACATTTTTAAATTAAATGAATTTTCCTTACATCATCTCCACAATTATTCACCAGCAACTCACTAACCTACAAAGTGTAGCCTATCTGCAAAACCATATTACCATTAAACTCCAGTCATTCTGTCTATAATTCAAATTTTAAAAACCTTGTTTTTTATTAAAGCAAATGCAAAAGTTTCTGTAGCTTGACACAAGGAAAAATTAAAATCAAGAAATATTTACTTAACTTGCTTTCAAATCAGGTTGAAATGCTTTTAATGCACTTGATTTTTTCAACAAGAAATACGCTGAACTACAGACAAAATGACTTGATGAAAAGTAGCTGCAGCTGTTTACAAAGACTTCTCACTCACCTGAATCACTTTCAGAGGCCAAACTATTAAGATTGTTAGTGTCCATGTTATTTTTTGTAATTGTGCTCAATATCAATATTTGAGAAAATGCATGACTGACTGGTCAGACGTGACTGTGAGTGAAGTATTAGGTTCTTCTGCCTTAATTCTGTGGGTTTGTGACGTCACGTAGAACAGAATGTGACAATGTTGGAATGACACATTATGAGTAAGAACCTTTGTGGGTTCAACTACTACATTATCAAATTGACAATGTAGACGTGATACAGAACTATAACAAAACATGAAACAAAAAAAAGTCACATGCCAGCAACAGATGCCACTCAAGTGAGTTTATTGCAAAAAAAGTGTCAACTTGTTCACAGGTCATAACATAAACAAAAAAAAAAAAAAAGAAAATACACCACTATTCATGGGAAAGTGCAGGAATGTCAGCTTTAGTTTTGTAGATAACAGCTGCTTCAGTTTGGAGATGACGGTTCTTTACAGGCTGAATATAGAAGAACATGTGAACATGTGCAGAGAGAGGAAGTGTGCATGTTGCTTTCTACCAAACTCAGCAAGGGGATATCACAATGAAAGAGAAGCAGGGTGGTGGGGGGCGGGCTGGTCAAAGGAACTTCAGTTACAGTTGAGAAGACATGGTAAAATAAATATAAATAAAAATCATTCCTTCCCTTTTATGGCCCAAAATTATTTGTATTTTGTTCATTGCACAAAAGATAGAAAAAAAATGACTTCAACTATCCTACTTAAAGCAGGGAGCAACCTTAGCATCCATTGGGACTTCCTGTTTCCTACCTACAAAACATACACAACCACTCCCATCTTGCCAAGTCATTTTGAAAAGGCCATTTTGCTGCCATCACCATCGCACTGGTTTAGCTCAGTGGTTACTTCTATCAACAATTCTCTCTGTGCAGAATACGCTGATCTCCATCCCTCCGTGGGATCAAACCACGGGTGCTGTCCAGTGTTTTCTTCCCCATTCTGTTAAATACTCTCATAAACATGTTGTATTTCCTCAGGAGTTTCTCTTCACCTCTTTATGCCAAACTATGTTCACCACATAGTCACTTTCTGGTGCGGCCCAAAGTGCCAGCACCACCTCCTGAGGGTGATATCTGTCTCTTACGCTGCTGTGGATTCTCCACTATGATCATCAGCTAGTTGTCTGTCTGTCTGTCTGCTGTTTGGTGGGCAGGTACAGTGGTGCTAGAAAGGTTGTGAACCGTTTAAAAAATGTTCTACATTCCTACAAACAGCTGAACCTAAAATATGACCAGATCCTCAAGTCCTAAGAATGAAAATAAAACAAATAACACAGAAAAACACAAAACTTTTTCATAAAAGCAGAAGTATAAACATACAGCTAAAAACAAATGTAAATTTGTTAAAATGTAGGAATAACCCACATAAAATGTTTATTTATTTATGTTTCAGATTCATATTTGATTTGTGTAATTTTATTCATTTTTCAGCATTTTTATATATTTATTAATGCGTCAATATATATTTTCCATCCCCCATGAAAGCAAAAATGAAAACATACACAACCCACACCCTTCTTGACAAGTCATGTTGAAAAGGCTATTTCCCTGCTTCTTCCATCGCACTGGTTTAGCTCAGTGGTTACTTCAATCAACAATTCTCTCTGTGCAGAATTCACTGATCTCCATCCCCCTGTGGGATCGAACCACGGGCGCTGTCCAGTGCTTTCTTGCTTATTGAGTTACAGCACTTCTCCTCCACGGCAATATCCCTGTAAAGAAACGCATCCTGATGAAGAGTAAATTCAACAACATATTGAAGCTTTTTTTGTTGTTGTTATTGACAATCTTTACAATACAATCAAAAAGGCACAAGTCACATTCAACATAATTACAGATCAGAATAGAAAAATAATAACCTTAATAATAAACAAGAAGAAAAACAAAGTAAAAATAAAAATAATGGAACAAACAAGTGGTCAGCAGGTATTATTGTCATAGATACTCATAGGGCTTTTTTAATGTTACAACATTTCACATAGCCTATTTTTATATATCATCTCATTTGAATGTAGCTATAATTTTGTTTTTCTTTTTTTTTAAACTACAATTTTGTACAAAATAATTTTCTAAAAGTATTAAATTATTATTCCCAAACTCAATTTTTTGTATTGAAGCTCAGAGGACAAGATAACTGAACTGCAACATTTTTCACATGGAGCTATGTCATTATTTTTCCTCTCTGAAGTTGATGGAGAGGAAGAATAATTTCAGGCTCTGCAGTTTGGTGGATGATCTTGAACTTACAAAGAATCCCTCCATCTTTTATTCATTTTATTTTATCTTTATTTATTTAATATTATTTTGTTTACTTTTGTTTCCTCCTTTGTTGTTGTGTGTCTGATCATTGATTGATGCCTGTCTGGTTGAAGTTGTATGGATTTGAGCCATGCCATTTGTGTTACTGTAAACCTTCCAAAGTTTAAATAAAGTTTGGTAAAAAACAAAAAAAAACAAACAAACAAACAAAAAAAACAAAAAACAAAACAAAACCTCAGAGGACAAGCTAACTGCTGGTAGCCGTCCGTTATGTTTTTACGTTTTAGCTTCAGGAACATACTAAAATCAACTTTGACACGAAGTAGTCGCCTTCTTATTCCGACAATCACGGGCAGAGACAACATGCATATCTTGACAAGACATATTGAAAAAGCCATTTTCCTGCTGTAATCGTTGCACTGGTTTAGCTCAGTGGTTACTTCTATCAACATTTCTTTGTCAAGGATACGATGATTACCATCCCTCCGCGGGATCGAACCACGGGCGCTGTCCAGTGTTTTCTTCCCCTCTGCTCTGACCTACTATCTTTCATTCTGTTAAATACTCTCATAAACACCAAAAGTCATAGTTACACTGAGTAAAGCTGTCAAAGTTTAGTCTTTACAAGACTGAACACTTATTTCTGCAAATCAGTGAATCATAGCTCTGATAGAACAATATCTGGTGTTGATTTTGTTGCTGTTCATTTTATTGTATTTCTACTTGAGTTTTATTTAAGTCATGTAGTTAGATATAAATGTTAAAGTGAATATTCTGAGGAATTTGCGACAATAATACCATCACAGTCCCTGGTGATAATCCACCTCAACAGTGAACCCCCTCGGCCACAATCTGTAATTTTACCTGCATCAAGATAGCAAGATTTAGGACTTCCGGTTGTACTATTGTGTCAAAATAACGTATTTTGACATTTTACTATGATAACAAATATATAAAAAAAACAAACAAGTGATATGACACAAAAAGTGGAGCACTGTCACTTACATATCATTAATATTACTTTTTTAAATGTAAAATTCATATTCAAAATTCATATTTAACTGGCTCTGGAACCGTGACTTAATTTCCTGTGGCGCATGCGCATAGTCGATACTAAGGCAGGTCTGTTGACAAATATCGGGGGAGGGACCACTGCGGCGTAAGTAGATCTTTGTTCAGACTGTCATATTTTGAACATAATTTAGCATTCTGTGCATAATGTAGCTCATTTAATATCATTTTACATCGTTGTTAGCTGCTGTGGGCGCTGCTTCCACTGAGCTAGCACAAAGGAAAGTGTTTTATTAAACATCTGTAAAAACCGCTGGGGCCGACTGGTAGTGTAGCAGAAAGGTAGGATCCGTGTCGAGCTAGCCATAGTGAAACACTGGATTTCCGGTCAAATTTCCAGATTAAAATATCTGTTGCCACATATCGATACCTTACTGTGTAATAACACATGAAAGTAAACAGTAGTAGTATGACTAATCGAACATGCTTCCAAAATACCGCAGTTTTTGTCGCACGTGTGAAAGAACACGCATTTTTTGTTTCGTACACTCTAATCTTATGCTTTTATTGTGAACGGAAATAGGCCAGTTTCCGTTATCACCCTTAGTAACGTTCGCCCTGACTCAGCTCGCACAGCTTTCAGCTAGCTACTATACCTTCGCTCTTCTAACATCGTTTCAGGTTTAAACTTCTGATTTTGGGCCATTGTCGATAAAAGTCATATAAATAGTCGAGATGCTGTAGTTTAGAGGAAGTTTCTTCTGTCTTTTTGTCAAACTTATGAACTTGTTTTATAGTCTGGCTGTGGGAGCGAGTGAAGGCGGTCTCCTCGTTCAAGACTGTCGGCAGAAATGAAGAGGTGAGTGGGACGGTGACATGCGCCATTGTCAACTGTTAACAACAAAAACATGCCGGTACGCTAGGCTGGTAGTTGATTAATTAGCCAGTTAGCTAATTTAACCACAACTTGACCTTTCTGCTGTGTTCGTACTTGTGTGCAGCCAACAGAAAAGCCCCGAACCTGATGGGAGTGTTGCCGTCAACGAGGAAGGTAAATGGATTTCACTGTCTATTGTGTTGTGAAAAGGCACAAGTATTTAAAATTATTAAACATGTAACGAGGCAATGTTATACCTAATTTGTATGAGCTTTCATGAGCCAGACACCCCAGGACCAGCCAGTCTTTGATAGTTTAAAGTCATCGACTGATCAAGACTTTCATTGCTTTATATGTTGTGTACCTCTCTGAAGTGTCTCAGTCCAATAAAGTGAAACCCTTTAAAGCCACTATATCATTACCTTGTAAGAGCAAACCTGCGAAGAAACCTGTAGCACTAATAATATGGTGTCAAGTTGTCTTAAAGCTGTTCTTTCCCGTAGAAAGTTGACTTAATTTAATGTGGCTTTGTGCTCTTACAGGGTCCGTAGCCACTGCAGAAGATCCGGCAGCCATTGCCACCATTCAGTCTGCAGCCACCTTCACTGACCAACCCATCAAATATCTCTTCAAGACGGAAGGAGCAGGCGGGCAGGTAGGAGGAAGTCAAAACTGTCATTTCAGTTAACCTGTGAGGTTGTGTTTCAAATGTCCACCAAGACTTAAGATGACATATTCACTGTGATATCTTACATGTAACCTCAAATACACTCGTAATTCAAGGGAACTCTTTCTGGAGATATTACATACAGACTGCAGTCAAACATGATTGACTGCAACATGATTTTGGACCAATATTGTAGAAACAGCCTTGAAATGTAAGGACAACCTACCCCAGAGTGAATTTTAATGAAAATTTGTGACCCCATGACTTTTTGTACACTTTATAGTATTGTATATTTATATTTGTTTTCTTAAACATCTTTTCACTTTGTTGTTATGGATTGTTGAGTGGAGATTAATTGCCAAAAAGGTCAATTTTATCCATTTCAAAATTGAACTTCAGATGCAGTTGTGTGCAGAAAAGAGAAGGGGTCTGAAAACTTTCTGAAATTTCCCAAATGTCACTACACACATCCACTTCCAAATCCACAAGATCCTTAGAATACCTTAGGGGTCACATGACTGAGGCTAAAAGGGAACCCCTCCTGCCTCCACCCCACATATCCAAAAAACAAATCAATAAAACAAAGCAAGGGCCAAAATGAGCAGTCATCACAAGGTCCCCCCTCAGGCTGTCCTGGGTGATCAGGTTCTCTGATCATGTCTGTTATAGTCACAGCAGTGTTTGTGGCAAAAATGAGAGCTTGAAGTATACAGAAAAAAATGTTTTTCTACCATCATACATAGAGATTGCAAGTGCGTATCATGTTTGTGATTTAACACGTCTTGATAATTGTGCCAGTTATAAGCCTGGTCTCAGTTCTCGTGACCCACTTCCCTTAATGGAGACCTAAAAGTAGAAGTTAGTTATATAGTATATTCTGTATCTGTATGCTCTACAATAGTGTGTCCCCCTCAGCTGGAATGAGATATTGACCACTCAGTGTGATGTTTTGTGTTGCAGGTGACCTACAGAGTGATCCAGGTGTCAGATGGCCAGTTGGAGGCTCAGACAGATGGAGCTGCAGCCGTCAGCCTGGTCACCGGTTTCCCTGCAACCAGTCAGACTGTCACACAGGTGAGAACAACACTGGCTAACATACAGTGGCAAGAAAAAAATAAGTAAACCCTTTGTAATTACCTGCATTTATGTAGAAATCTATCTTATTTTACCCATATCTATTTTAACTCATAAACATTATGTTGTTCTTGTCCCATTTGAAAACAATATTGACAAAAATCATGATAAAAGTATATGAACCACTCGTCTCATGACATCAACAAGAGCTAATTGGAGTCAGGCGTTATCAAACCTGTTCATCAGTCCACAGGATTTCTTCAAAATGTTCACTTGAACTCAATGATGAATGGATTTTGGTTGTCAGAGCTCAAAGGTCAAAGGTCAACATCACTGTGACCTCACAAAACATGTTTTCTGGCCATAGTTATGACCCAATTTAACACAAATGTCTAAACACGTAAAATGATGAAGTGATGACTTTTTATATGTGGAAGGTCAAAGGTCAACTTCATTGTTGCATCATAATGTTCTGCAAAAAACAAATTTCTGGCCATTATTCAACACTGTAACTCAGGAACAGAACGAGAGATTGTGACTATGTTTCACATTTGGTTTCATACTGAACTGGTGAAACTAATCTTGGCTGCCCAAGTTGCATCTTGGCTGGCTGGCAGAGGCAAACAACCGTAAGAGAATAATTCTAGTCATATCTGTTTAGGATATCTGTCTAAAATATAGTATTAAATATAAATATAGTATTTTGTTTAGTTTAAATGACACAAATCTTCTCTGTCTAGAGGTAGAGGAAGCAGGTTGAAAAGATTCAGTTATAGCACTTCATCGCTCCATACCAGCAGGAATTCATCAAACATTTATACAGACTGATGATACACCTGGGTTTAAGTGGAGGTTGATTTTGACTCGCCTCTAGTGGTGGCCACTGGGCATTACAAGTTATTGAATATCAAACCACATTTGTTGTAACTGTATTTCATTGTACTAATAGCAGCAAAGCCCTTTACTCTCCGTCCAGCTCCATTACCACAATTACAATTCCTGTTCTAGTATCATTTTTAATTTAATCACCTTTTTAATTGTAACTTCATTGTTCCCTCATTTATTTGTGGTTGATTATTATTATTTATAAATTATTATTGAAATCACAATATGGCCAAGAGCAATATCCCAATCACAGGAGCTGCAGTTTTTCTGAAGTTAAAAATGGTCAAATGTGTCACAACATGCCTTTTATAAATGGATAGTGGTTTTACAGAGAAGCCCGGGTCTATAAATCATATTCTACAGATGTGAGGGGATGTGCTTGTTTGGTACAGAAATAAATCACGTCATCATTTTTTTTTTTTTTTCAGTGAAATTGAAATGCAAAAATTATATTTCTTACTATAATCGTGACTCATATTGTAATCGCAATATCTGTCAAAATAATCGTAGCATGATTTCATGTTGCTGTTTTATAGAGGCTCTTAAATGCACCTCAGATAAAAGTACATTTTTCAGGAAAAAAAACCCTTAAAAGTGACAAATTTGCAGGTGGTTTTACCTGTAATATTTAATGCTTATTTAATTTTCTGCCATGTCAGAAGCTTGCAGATTTATATCCCTGATAGATTTGATCTCTCATTTCTTTACTAGCAGCTAAACAGTGTAATGCCAGACTAACAGTGGAGTTGATGTCTCTTTGACATCAGGCTGTGTTCTCGCAGTCGGAGGGGTTGGAGGGAGATGGCAGCAGTGAGACGCAGTACACATACTACCCCGCCACCATCGCAGACGCCACCACTGGCACCATGGTAACCACAGTACAGGCCTCCGACACACTGCTGGGCCAGACCACACCCACAGGTAATTATTACACATGTATATTTAAGCATTTGAAGTGTTTATGCACTAACTTGTTGCTCGAGAAATGTAATACAACTACTACTACTACTTTCATTTGATGCTTGCTTTGTAAAATCTAAATACAAGTAGTGGTTGTGAACTTAAAATAATATTGATAATAATTAAATGAGTTAAATGCAGCTTTTTAAAGCATTAACCTAATGTAACGTTTAAAACAAACTTTGGAGGAGAAACAAGAGTTTTCTTTTTTTGACACTTTGTGGTGCATGAAATCATAAAGACTTTTACGTTAAGATGCTGCTCTTCTTATTCTCTGCAGCTGACATTAATATTTTGTTTTACAGGGCAGCTCTACGTCATGATGTCACCACAGGAAGTTTTGACGGGATCCAATCAAAGGACAATCGCACCTCGCACTCAGCCATACATAGCGTAATTACATCAACATTTAACAGCTTATAGCAACTGCTGCTTATAATTGAAAGTGATCATCCGGGACGTTGACTCCGTTTAACTCTGAGTTTGAATCCGTTTTGTAGAAAGCAAGAGGCTCCTCGGGCTTCCAGAGATGAGAAACGGCGAGCGCAGCACAACGAAGGTTAGAGCTCTCGTCTGATGTGAGAGGTTGAGGATAAAAAAAACTGTATGAATGTTATAAATGATCAAAGTCTTCGTGTTAAATGTCGTTCCAACAGTTGAGCGCCGGCGGAGGGACAAGATCAACAACTGGATTGTGCAGCTGTCGAAGGCCATCCCAGACTGTAATGTTGACTATACCAAGACAGGACAGGTGAGTTCGGCTCAGACTCCACTCTGTATTTCATAGTTTCAATAAAGAGGAACCCTGTGAGTATGTTGTGACATCAGCAATGAACTGATTAGATTTTGGGGTCTCAAAGGTCAAAGGTCAAGATCGTGGTGACTCCACAAAATACAGTTTTGTCCTTGCGAATGCAATAATGCCTTAAGGGGAACTTTTTCAAATTTGGCAAAAACGTTCACCTGGACTCAAAGACAAACTGTGTAGAAGGTCAAAGGTCACAGTCACGGTCACAAAGACCTCAAAAACATGGTTTTGGCCTTGTGAATATTTCCAGAACTCCTCAAGGGAATCCTTTCAAATTTTGCATAAATGTCAACTTGGACTCAAGGACGAACTTATTAGACTTCGGTGGTCAAAGGTCAAGGGTCAAGGTCACAGTGACTTCAGAAAACACTTTCTTAGCCATTACTCAAGACCACAGAGCAACTATGACAAAATCTCACACAAATGGTTCATATTTTATATGATTCCGGATAAACAGGGATGTAACCTGAAACTAGTGGCAGAGGCATACAACCACGAGGAGGTGATTCTAGTGTCTTGTAACTCCTGAAGTTCTCTCATGTTTTTGTTTCAGAGTAAAGGAGGAATTTTGTCTAAAGCCTGTGAGTACATCAAGGAACTCAGACAGAGCAACATGAAGCTAGGGGAGGACATCAGCACTCTTGATCGTCTCAGGATTGACAACCAGCTACTGAGACAGGAGGTATGTCAGCACGTGTTTCATGGTGAACACCAGCACACTGATCAAGGTATATTTGAGACCAAAGCTGTAAAGTGTCATTACCAAATTTAAAATGAGAACAGGTTTAATCATTCTCCGCCACATAACAAGAAAAGGCAGCGATGGAGTGTTTCCCTGAATTTTGTCCAACCTCAACAGTGTGGGTGTCAAACTTTCTACTTTATGATAATAGATTAACTAACATTAAATCTATGATCTCTGCATTGTAGGGCTGTCCCAAACGATTATTCTTTAAACAATTAATCTAGTGATTATTTTTTCGATTATTCGACTAATCTAACGATTATTTTTTTTTATTAACCTAACAGTAATTTTATTGCAATTATTTTCCAGTTAGTCATTTAATAGCAGAGTCTGCAGACTACCGCACTGTGTCAAGATTAAAGTACTCCCAAACTTTGGGGGACTGTGTGCGAGCCTTTTTGCCGCATGTTGCTCCACACGCTCCGTCGTACTGCTGGTAGACGCCGACATGTTGTTCAAATAGATTACACAGACGCAAATCATTCATGTAGTCAATGACTTCAATTACGTCACAGCGTTGTCCCAGCCCTTGCGCTGCGCTTGTATCCGGGTAAACCAAAGACGATGGATATAAACGGTCCCATTAGAAAGTTCCAGTTTTTTTCTATGAACATTTACCCTGTGTGGTTTTACACGACGCCTCGACACTAAAATTCCACGTCGAATAATTTTTATAATCGACAATGTCGATTACGTCGGATAATCGTCCCAGCCCTACTGCATTGTAGTGAGACAAAATGCATCATTAGATAAAAATTGTGAAATTGGACATTCAGCCAGAAAACGTACACAGAGAGCACCCAGCCCAGTTATCAGGAGATCAGCGGCTCACCACTGGCAGACCTTTACTGGTCCCAGAGTAGATGTCACTGAAAATGCAAAGACATGGATGAATTAAAGTCTTAATTGATTTTAGGGCTGCAACAGACAATTGTTTTCATTATCAACTAATCTGCCTATAAATCGACTAATTTTTTTGGGCTAAGTGTCAGAAAACTGAAAATTTCATCATCTCTGTGAGCCCAAGGCGATGTCAAAGATAAGATAAGGTGAGATAGGATGTACCTTTATTGATCCCCTGTAGAATTCAAATTGACACAGCAGCACAAAGGGAAAAATCTAATAAAGAAATAAAATAAGAATAGAAACAGGATCTAAATTAGAAATACTAAATACAATAACATATACAAATGTAATGTAATTTACTATAATGTATAAAACCTCAAACTTGAGAAGCTGGAATCAAAATATGTTTGACATTGTTGCCGGAAAATTGACTCTTAACAGTCTATTGTCAAAATAGTTGCAGATCAGTTTTCTTTTGATGAACTAATCTATTGATTGATTGATTGTTGTAGCCTTAATGTAATTGATTTCCTGGAGCAGAGCCTGTTACAACTTGTAGATTTGTTTCTTGGCAAAATTTGTTAAAATTAACCCTTTTTTTTAAAATAAATAATGGTGTTTACTTTTGCCTTCAACCTGGATTTGTCTGTTGAAAGTTGGGATATTACTTATAAAATCAAATGCTGTGAATGTAAACCTATTTCCACAGTTAGACATGACTTAGTTAGTCACAGAAAGTCATAAGTCAGCTGATTAGTCAGTATTACTACATTACCACTGTGTTATATTCGTTGCTGTTGCTCAGGTGGAAGACTGGAAGTCCAAGAATCAGATCCTGAGGAACCTGCTGCGACAGCATGGCATTGTGGGATCATCCAGCACAGACCCCCAGTGAGAAGCCTGTTTCCACCGGGTATTAGAAGACAACCACATGTGGGCCAAAAGAGTACTTGAAACACTTTGAGATACTTTATTTGTGATCGTGTGTGCATGTAATAGGGGAAAACAATTGAATATTGTCATTAATATTCAAACCCAGCTTCTTTGCTAAATGACGACCTGTAATATTATCTTTGAAGCTTTTTACGAAATTGAAATCCTTCGCCTGGTGAATCCAACCCAATCATAATAACACAGCGCATCTGAAAAGAGAGGAAAAGATTCAACATCAAGTTCAGTCTGAGAAGTCAAATCGGTTCAGTAAGGCCCTCATTGAATGCCTTCCTCCACCAACATTATGATTGTTCATTAACCTCCAGTACAGTAAGCTCTACAGCGTGGCCAACTTCTCATGTCAGTTTCATTTACTTCATCTCTGCAGTACTTTGCTTCTCTGTATCAAAATTCATTCATGTTAATGTCTCTGAAACCCCCCCCCCCCCACCCCCCCATCGTATTCATGCTTTGACTTGTTTTCACCTTTTATCAATATCACTTTGATTAGTCAATACCAAGTTTTTCATCCAGTTCATAGTCAAGCTCTTTTTGCTCTGTATTTTTGTATGTTGTTTCATGAAACCTCACTGGGGACAATAATTACATTGCAACAATGTAACTAAGTAAATAAACAGGGGTTGTAAGCATTGCATTAGGTAGGCTATGTACTGTATGTCTTTATAATAAAAATCAAATAATATACTGTATGTTATAAACCACTTTCAGTTGTGTTTATTAAAGTTGGTAAGTTAGTTAAAAAGATGTCGTACTGATTTTTACACACTATTTATCTCGATGCTTCTTATGTGAAGGTCAACGATTCTACGTGGTCATAAGTATATGTTTTATTCTGAAGGTTCGTTCCGGAAGTGCATCTCTTCACTGACGCTGGGAGAATCAAGCTCTCGCAGAAACTAGATATTTCTCAACTGTTGGCTGCTCTGTCTGTTTGTGTTGATTCAAAGGAACATCGGGATAAACTGAGTTGCTACACATGATCTGTATACTGCTGGTGGCCGGACACGGCACCTTCTTAGAGACACAAATTAAGGTACGTAGCTTGAACGTTGCGGCAGAAAGGGTGCAAAGTTCGCGCTAGTCGTGGAGTGGTCGTACACATAACTGCCTCCAAGAATCTGCCACTTTTCTACCGCGTTACTCTTCTAGCTAGCTCGTGTGCTCACAAACCGTTACTTCGGCCATTTACGGAGTCGGAAAGATGCACTCGTGCATCCGGCTTACGCGTCAACTAACGACCATTCCGTAATTTGCGTAAAATTAAGTTTTTATCATTAGTCCAGAGTGGTCTTCACCGCCCCCTACCGAGCGCTGAGGTGGAGTAAAATCTTAGGAATTTGAACGGGAGCGTTGCTCGAAATATGGACATTTTGCGTTATTTATGCCGAATTATTGAAGGTAATATAACGAATAATGTGGCAACCTTTCGCCTTACGTTATCCCAAAATACAGTTTGAGTTAAATGTCATAATCTGGCAGCAATTGCAAAAACCTAAGACAGTAAATATTCCACGTGTAGACCTCACATAAAATTGTATTAGCTTAGTTTATTTTATTTACTTTTGCACAATTTAAAATACACAGGAAATGACAAAGAAAATAAAAAAAGTGGTTTATTATTTATTTAAAGCCTCCACCTAAGTATGTTGAAACATCACACAATTATAAAGAATACAAAATAAACATACAAGAAAATAACGTGACTACATAAAAATGATGCCCAACTAATGTATTAAAAATATTTAAAATACAATCAACAGCAATAATAATAATAATAAAATAAGAGCAGAAAATGTGAGAATTACATTATATAGAATAAGCATTGACATAATACAGTAAATCAGCTACAGAGTGTGGAGGCTCATCCTTGATCTTGGGAATATGTTTACTGTATATTACAGGAATACTCATGTAAGTAAACCTTGAGTTTAGTTTCAGTATCACCTATAATATTTGCTTGCAGTAAAAAACCTATTAACTAGATTATCATCTTCAATAACAGCATATTTACTGACAAGGTGTGGTTTGTTGCTGTGGTGATGTGCCATCGTCCAGCTGTTTTCCTTTTTCTCTCCCAGAATGATGACACAGGCTTATACAGCCACCTGACTGGGGTACCGAAGGCCTTGCTTCCTGGCACTGGAGGAAAGAAGATCCTTGACTTTTGGTGGGAAACTGTCAACATGTGAGTGACAGTGAAAAGTCTCAGGCCTTTATTTTTTCCCATCCAAAGTCATTATAATCAACCACACAGGTGAATGCTAATGCTAATTACAGCTCTGACTTCTCTGCAGGCGGCAGTTGTTCACGGAGGTGTATTTGGTCACTAATGCAGACAAGTGAGTACATAACAAACCTATTTATTTAAAGTTCTGACTCTAGAAAGACCCAACTTATAATAATTTGACTATTGAATTTTGTTCTGCTCTGACCAGGTATAAGTACTACGAGCGCTGGGCCACAGCCAATGACTTCCCTGTGGAAAACGTGGTGAACGATGGTAGCACAACGCTGGAGGACCGTCTGGGAGCCGTGGCCGACCTGGAGCTGGCCATACGCAGCCGCAAGCTGCAGGACGACATCATGGTGGTATGATAAATCTGTTGTCCATTCACAAAACTGCTCAGTAAACTCTTCATTGTGTGGAGCAAGTGTACTCTATTGGAACTGAGGACTTCCTGTCTGTGTGAGCAGATTGCAGGTGACATGCTGTGCGCAGACCAGAACTTTGATATCGCTCAAGTTATCCGCTTCTTCAGGTCAAAGGTGAGATTTGCTACCACATAAGTGAACACCAGCGCCTTGTGCTTATTGTATATTCACATACACACCATCAAACCATACAGTAATGTGTGCACAGGATATTTACTAATAAACAGCAGCAGACTGCAGAGTTTAGCCTAAAAATAAAATCCCCTCGTCAGCAGTGTAATTAAGCCTTGTTTAAGTTGTTTAAGTGTTTAAGCCTAATTAAGTCCTGCTCAAACAACAGCAATCTGAATCTAATCAAAATGACAGACATATTTTGCGTGTAAAAGATCAAATAAATGTTCGTTCAGGGCTTTTTTTTGTGGAGATTAATTCATGAGCAAGATGCAGTAGCCTGGGTGTTTGTGTCTGTGCTGCAGCCTGGAGAGTTGATCATTTACTACGAGCTGGAGGAAAGTGAGAAAAGCAGCTCCAGAGGCATCGTGGAGGTGTGCCCTGACACCCACAGGTGAGAGCAACGACAGAAATATTTCTTTGTGTTATATTCCTGACATTTATTGACATACAGTAAGTCTGATACTTGGCACCATGTTGCAGATTTGATTTTAATCTATTGTAGTTTCATGAATCAGAATAACTCGCTTCTTGGAGAAACCCCAGGACGGGCTGACAGCGTCGCGTCTGGCCAGCGTGGTGTTTTACTGCATTCAGAGGGACACGCTGTCCTACCTGTCTGACTTCCTCAGCCTGCAGCCTCAAGCCACAGACAGGACCTTCGGACAGTTCTGGGTTCGTGAGTGAGAGGAAAGCATCCTATGGTTTTTATTTCATACAGGCAAAATTACACATGGCGGCTTTTTGATTAATGGTTAACTTAAAGCTCCATATTTTCTTCTTCTGTGTTTTATTTGAAGTGTTGATCCATAAGAAGATATATTTGTGGTTTTAATAACCAAAAACCATCTCAGTGTAGTTTCACATCTCCTCTCTCAGGCTTCTCTCTGGAGATGTAGTAACAACAGGTCGGTGAGCCAATCAGAAGAGAGGAGGCTCTGAGCCTCTCTTCTGATTGACTGTTTTCTGAGTGATCAAATGAAAAGATAGCAGATTTCAGTTAAAACACTCAGAGAAACCAGTTCCTGCAAGGTTTGGATGGTGGGTCCAGGTGGGCGGGGCTTGGGGCGTGGCCGAGTGCTGACTACTTTGTTGTGACATCACAAAGTTCCAGAAGTCCTGACGGCTGGTTTTAAGGCTCAGTTTCTGAATACAGGCTGTGTGCATTTCTCTGTGGACTGAGGCTTTGACACAGTATTAATATAGAACCTAGACCTGATCTATAATCAAACAACACATGGACAGAGACCTTTAGACAATGTGGGACCTTTAAGTGTTGTTTCAGAGGAAATGATCACATTTTTTTCTTGTTTTATGGAGCAGTATTAAATTACACCCATTTTACATTACTCTTGAAATTCATTTAACCATAAGTTTTTAAGCAAAATTCCAGTGAGTCACATTTTCCACCAAAATTCAATTCAATTAATTAACTAAAGTAATAACCAGCCACCTTTACGGCTCCTCTCTCTTCAGGAGTGGCTCATCAATGAAAAGCAACTCGACGTGTTCGGGATGAAGCTTCCTACTGGTTTCCAGCTTATTGGACAAGTGGTCTGTATCTTTACCTTACACAGCATTTCCTTCGTATATGTACTATTTAACTTTCAAAGCTAGATGTATTGCGGTGTGATGAAGCAGCACTGAGCAGTTTTCAAGTGGAGAAAAGGAAGAGAAAATGTTTGAATATTTTAAAGTTTGAAAGCTGCTGTTACCCAGAAATCACATAATGTGACATCAGCTGCAAACTGGCCACTCAGCTCTTAATTTCTTTCTACTTTTACTCCAAATGTCTGCTGTCAGTTCAGACTAATATCCACCATGTTATAGAAGCATTTACATGGAGAAGAATACAGTTTTTAATGGACGCAATCTACCTCAAAATGTGTAAAGCAGCTTCAGTAAACGTGTTGTTTCTGTCTAGTGGGGTGGAAATTATGAATATTACATTAACACCGCAGCTGATATTTGGGGCCTATAGGGTCTTTAAATAGGAATATGATGCTGTTCAATAATACAGCTGATAAATCGACATGTACAGTTTATAAAAGTCATGAAATTTCTTCTAACAACATGCTTCCTTCTTGACATCTCAGGGCCTGTCAGACTACACCAGGTGGCTCACCCACTACTCCACCAAGCAACAAGACAATCCTGCTAAACCAATCACATGCAGGTCGTACGCCAGGTAAGAAAACACCGGCTCAAACTGCCGGTTCAGATTACTGTGGTTTTACCAGTTCTCAGAAACGAGACTGTTCTCTCCTTCACAATTCACAACCAAAGCACCTCAAAGTTAAAACACAGCCTGACACACACTGAAGGGATTGATCCAAATATATGATCGATCGCTCGCAGGGTTGGGTTAATGGGCAATCCCTCAGACGGCTTCAATGGGAAAACCATCGCCATGAGCATCTCCAACTTCTGGGCCGAGGTCACTCTAGTGGAGAGCCAGACTTTGGTAACACACACACACAAACACACACAATGCACACACACACACACATCAAACAGCTTCATCAGTATTATTCTGTTTAAACGTCACGTGCATCTCTCGTAGGTTTTAGTCCCTCATCCACTCAATGATCCCACGGAGTTTGGAAGTTTGCAGGATCTGTTCTGCATCAGCAGGAAGGAAGGGTGTGTAAACAGCGAGCTTTAATGAGCTGAAATGTTTTTCAGTGTTGGTCACGTGCGAACTTTAAACCTTTGTGTTGGTCCTTCGCTGCAGGTACCTGGGAGGTCTGCGGCTGCTGCAGGCGACCTGCAAGAAGTTCTACCAGTTCTGCTCCAAACAAGGGTGAGAGGAGCGGCCGAGATGACTCCAAGCTAAATTATTAATCACTGGCATGAATGACAAGAGGCTGTGTGACTATGTTTCTGTAGTGCTGTGCAGAGTCAAACATTCAAACTGAGCAAATCTTGGTGTTGAAACAGTGTTTAGCACAGGCTCTGTTCATATTCATCACCATGGATACCGCTTTAAATCTGTCCTCATCATCCAGGGCGTCTCTTCAAATTGAAGATACAATAGTTATGAAAATTTCCAAATTTTATTGATATCAAAGTGCAGAAATATTCTCAGCTAAATTTACTTAAAGTAAATAGTGTAGAAAGAAACATTTTAACAGTGTTGAATATAATATATATAAGATTATTGGACTGTTGACTGTTGGACTTACTGTACATGGGCAGTTCATGAGGTGAATTGTCCAAGTGACTTTTGGTAAATCCCATAATGTCTCAAGAGATTTACTTTCATTTTTTACTTGTTTTATTCTCACTGTGTCTCTTTCGCTGCTGATGTTCATGTAGCGCCTGATTTTTACTCTTTCCTGCAGAATTGCTCTGACAAAGCAGAACTTCACGCTGAAGTACGACACCAACATTCCTCGGCAGGTGGTGAGGACTCGTTCAAATACTTGTTTTCTCACAGTGAAAGCTCGACAGTTCACAGCAGCACAACAGTGTGAAGTGTTCAAATATAAAAGCAAATAGTGTGTGAGTATAATGACCCTTCACATAAAACACGCTACTGATGAAAGTCTTTGTCTCTGTTTTAAGGGCCTGGCTGGAAGCAGGTAAATAGTTCTGACCTCTGTATTCTAATGTTTTTATTTATTGTTTGTAAATTTTACTGACTTTCAAACATAGTAAATATAGTAAATAGTATAGTAGAAAATCAAGAAACCAAAAAAAAAACACAATTCCAAGGTTGCAGTTTAAATGTTTTTCCAACTTTTCATTTAATAACTTTTTCTCTTTTGTGCAGTGCCATAGTCTCAGCTACTCTGAAGTGTCTCATGAAGTTCTACAACATCACAGACAATGTAAGGATGTTAATAATTTACCATGATGATGTTGTTTCTTATTCATTTTTCCATCTGTCTTTTACTTCTTCTCTAATCTGCTGATGTTTAAATGATTCACTCCTGGTCTGTGTTAGAAATCAGCAGTGTAGAGACCTTACTGGTCGTATTGGTGATAATCTTATTAGTTTACAACCACTACACTGATGTTTCAGAATCCACATATAGTTTATTGATAAGCTTATGAAGGACAAAAGAATGACGCAAGTATAAATAAATAAAAAAGTGCAGAAATAAATAATTTCAATACATAAATAAATGCAAAATAAATACTTTTTGGTCATGAAAATTCTTTTTGTATTCCTGAAGAACACATTAACTTTTGTGTCTAAATATGAAAACCTTTTTTAAATGTGACAGAAATTAGGAATAAATTTAAAAGTCTTATCTGAAGAAAAACAGAAGATATTAAAAATGACAGTTTTACTCTCCAGGATCTTCCTAAACCCGTCCGAGCCAACTTCATCCTCAACGTGGAGACGGATGAACTTTTCATTACTGCTGGTTTGCAGGACAGAGTTGTTCAGGTCAGTAATATAATATATTTTTCACAAACTGTAACCACCGCACAACATTTTCTTTTTACACCTTCAGTAACTGGCTGTGATTGTCCCCTTACCTTTGCAGGTGTATGAAGGTTTAATCTACATGGATTTCAGTAAGAAGCTCATGGAGGAGCAGGGCTATGGTAGTGAAGTCTCTGTCAGTAGATACTAAATCAATGATACATTATTCTTGTTTCTAAAGGGTGTATGTTTTCCATTCTCAGGGAATTATGTTTCCATGGAGATGAGTAACCTTCCACTGTTCTGGCTCGCCTACCTGAGCGACCCCAGTGACTCTGGACGGATCCACAGCAACGTGCGACAGCGCTGGCTCAACGGTACCTCTTCATGTCAAACATTACATCGGGTGTTTTTGAAAGGAGAGGATTATTAGTCATATTTGTGATGGTGAACTTTGTCAACATAGATTGTGAAATATGTCAACAGCTAATGGACGGATTGACTTCATCTGTCTCTCCACAGGGGAGCCTCTGGTCGTTGATGCCATGAAGTCTTTTGCTGAGCTAACTGATCAAGCCAGGTTGGTTTGGTAGATGTAGACTGCTGATCAGGAATTAATGCAATAAATAGCAGTGGAGGTTTTGTCACATACAGTCTCAAGGTGGCGGTGGGCTTTCTGAATTTTGGGGGCACACTCAATGAACATGAATGTCGCTGACTGACTGAGTGATTAAGTTGCAGCATCGGCTGATTGTTGGAGTTTCCACATTGATTGAAATGATTTGGTGCGAGCACAAGCAGTGTTGCCAACTTCACGCCTTCGTCACTACATTAACTGACTTTTCCGACCTCTGTAGTGACTTTTCTTTCCCCCAAAAAACCACCTAGTGACAAATCCAGCAAATCTTCAGTGCGAGGTTGTGCTTTCCATCTGCAGGCACACCTCTCCTTTGTGTTGACCCACAGCAGCTGACGTGAATAAGCTTCTAGCTTCCCCTCTGAATTATCATTTTACAAGTAAATACAACTGAAGTCACAGCTCAGTCTTTGTCTTTAACTGATGTGTTTGGTGATTTTGTCAGACGACGTTGCGGTTATAAAAATGAGGATTGTAGCAGATGAAGAGCAGCGGCTTGCAAGTGACTGCTGGTTAATGCTGTATATGTGGGCGTGAAGGGCTGAAACCGGCTGACACCAGGCTGAATACAAATACAACGCGGTCCAGCCTTATACTAGGTTTTGACGTGGCCTTGCAGCCTTTGTTGTTGCATGTCAGAGGGTCAGAACATTACAGGTGAAACTGATTCAAGGTGTTTTCCCTTCAGGACAGCTCTGCAGCACAGAGACTGGAGCCGCCTGGCACAACTGATGGACCAGAACTTTGAGCTGAGGAGGTGAACTGTACATTTTGATTTGAGGCATTCGTATTATGGTTACACTCACAGCTAAAGCAACAACACATCCCACAGGTCTGTCTACACTGACGACTGTCTGGGTCCTGGGAATCTCAAGATGGTTCATCTGGCGAGGAAGGTGTGTGCTCAGAGATTCCTGTACCTGCAAGGAGCAGAGCATGTTTTATTAACCAGTGTTTTTTCTCCATCTCCCTCTGTGTGCGCCTGCAGGAGTGTTTTCTGTTTATGCATTCATAAGGTCTCTGCTGTTTCTTGCAGTTTGGCTCAGCAGTGAAGTTGCCAGGCAGCGGGGGAGCTGTGGTGGGTCTCTGTCTGGACCAGGCGAGACTGGTGAGCTGACATTCCCGTATCTACGCCCAGTCTGAGGCCGCGGGTTGGGAGCTGAATATTCGTTTTGACATACCTGTGTTGTGGCTGCCCACTCATGGGACGGACAGTTGGACAGTTTCCGTCCGAATGGAGAGGCTGCAGATGATTGTGTTGTGTGGGATTTCAAAATGTACTTAATTCTAGTATTATCTATTTTGAAAATAATAATAATTTGCAACTGAGTCTCCTAGAAGGCTTTAAATGGATCATAAAGCAATACAATAAAAAAAGAATGAAAGATAAATAAACAAATGTTGGACAGGTGTGATATACACTATCCATCTTTCCCATAAATTTGTCCTGTTGCAGTCTAATATAAGAAGTAATTCTTTTTATCCTAAAGATTTCATATATGATGTCAATTTAATTGTTTTTAATCTTTCTAGTGCTGCCTTTCCAGATTCTGAAATAAATCTCCAGTTTTCTAGTTCAAATGTTCACCTGGAGCACTTTTGGCAAAACTTTACGGACATGACCAGAAAGTAGAGAAGTTACACTGTCTGCAGCTGATTCAAATATATTCTACCTCATACTTTGGTTATGGCAAAATTTTCCATCTGTAAAACTTTAACATCAAAGGTTACTTCTCTTTTCAACCAAATGGTGAAAAAGCAGCTGTAAAGTTTCATTTTCTTGTCATTTTTTAACTTTCTTCATTAAAAAATTAAGCTGTTCTGAGTTGTAAATTCTGTATTAGTTTGTGTGTATTCATGCACCTGTCTGATACTGTCTGTGTTTGTTCCACTAGGTGGAGATGAGACAAGCTTTCCAGCAGGCAGGCTGTGTCTTCTGTGTCATCGCACCATACAACCCATCTGCCAGCGCTGTTGGTGGCCAAGACTAACCTCATACCAGCCCTCAAAGCCAACTCACGGCACAGTGTGGCCCTCAGTGTGCCTCGCAGAGTCCCAGTGTCATTTCATAGAGTTTATTATTAGTAAAATTGCCAGAAAAGATCATGATCAGTTCTGAAATGATCTGAACGCCATAAAAGACCATCAGGGTTTCTATCAGGACTTTAATAATTGACTTGATTTACTAAATTGACCAAATGATAATAGTTAAACACCAGGTCCCTAGAACATCAGTGAATCGCCAAGTTGCTGCAGTTTTGTTGCAAATAATCATTATAATTAGGTGTGGTGAGTTGACGCTCTTGTGTCAAATTTATTATGCACAACAATGTAAAAATGATGTAATTATCTTTCTACGTGTGATACAATTGTATAGACTTAATACCATTATTATTATAATTATATAATGAATGTAATTTTTGTACACAAATTAAAAAGCAACTTTTATCCCATAGTGTTTTGTCATATGTATATGTATATTGTGTAGTAGTCTATTAAAAAGAATAAATATTACACACACTCACAGTATAGTTGAGGGTAAACTCATCAGCTCAAACTTAAAATTACATGTAAATCCCATCTATTATATTCTGTTCTGTACTGTGCCTCTATATAAACCCAGAGAACAGATCTAATTTGCTGTTTCTTCCAGTGGGCGGAGTAGCAGGGATCTGCCTGGCCGCGCAGCGCTGCTCTCTGCTCCGCTCAGTGTTGTTGCCGTTACCCATCCACTCATGCGGACCCCGCTGAAGCTGATGGACTAGCCGGAGGTCTGGTGGCTGGCGGACTGTATTGGGCTTATAGCGGACTGTGGGTGACCCGCCCGGACCATGGCTGCCAAAGAGGACCTGTACAGTAAAATCCTCCCGCGGAGGCTCCGGCAGAACCGGCTGGGCTCAGTGAAATGTGGCTCCAACCTTGATGTGCTGTTATCCATGGGCTTCCCCAGACCAAGGGCGTAAGTAGCCGAACCTGAACACTGTGTGTGTGTGTGTGTGTGTGTGTGTGTGTGTGTGGGGGGGGGGGGGGGGGGTTGGAAGATTAGAAGCGTGTCAGAGGTCGTACGGAGACCTGACGGGGACATGGCCGGCGTCTGAGCACAGAGTAACGGTTATTCATGGGAGTTAACGGACGGGTCAAACGCAGCATCCCTCCACACTCGCCGTGTCTCCGTAACGGTTTGGACGGTGCGCAGCTAGCTGGTATTCCCGGTCCACAACAACACACATCCGAGGAGCTGAACAGAGTCGAGTCGAGTTAGATATTTATTAAAAGTAGAATAAAGTCGGGTTTAACCAAATAAGGAGCTATAGTGGAGCTAAACACAATTAGCAAGAATAAAAGTTAACAGAAGTGAAACGTTAGCATCAAATACAAGAAAAACGCACATTTCAGTATATTTTACTTTTTTAAAATACCCTTTACCTTAGTTTAAGTTGTCGCCCGCATGTTAAAGCTTAATTAAAAAATACTTTTTATTTAAGTAAATGTTTTATTTGCTAATTTTTGTGAAATCTGCCGTAAATAGGCAACTTATGTCATATTTCAGCCATGTTCCTGAGGAGCTATCATACATGAAGTGTTCAGAAAACTGGAGTCAGGAGTCATGAAGTCATGACTCTGTGTGTGTGTGTGTGTGTGTGTGTGTGTGTGTGTGTGTGTGTGTGTGTGTGTGTTAGGAGGGAGGGGGTGGAGAAGGAGGGCGGGGGAATCACCCTGCGTCCTCCGCTGTTTCTGAATGGAGGGACTGTCTTTGACTTGGCCCGATCAGTGAGTTCATATCTGTCCTGTCGGCTACAGGCTCTCACTGTAAACACAACACTACTGTCTACTGTAAATCACCAGCAGCAGTTTACACTCACTTTACACTCAGTACCAGAATTTATTCAATTAGGAGGATTTAGCATTTTCATGCTAGGCAGTTGTTGGTGATATGTTCACAAACTTTTTATATTGTTGAGGAAGGAAGTAGGGATGCTAAAGAGCACTAGCCATGCTAGCACAGGATTCTGGGCACTATTTATAGATTGAATGTCATTTTGTGTTTAAATCATATCTGTTGTCACGTAACTTGCTAATGTTAACTACCTAGCTGTTGTAAAGGCAATATCTGTAAGTTTTGCTCTTGCTACATAGCGAACATTAGCAATAGCTGCTGTTACTTACCAGTCTAGAGAAAACGTTGCGAGTTCAGCATCAAACTTTATTCCTTTGCTTGCCGAGAACTGTTTCCAACAGTGGAAAGAAAATCTCTGGTTTGCTTGTATTTCTATCAGTTATTGACCATTTCATACTTAGTTTTGCTATTGCTACAAGCTAAAGTTAGCATTAAAATTAGGTATTTACTTAACAGTTGAGAGGAAAAGTTACACGTTTGGTGTCAAAATCTATTTCTATCACTTCTTTTCCTCGACTGAAGTTAGCATGCTAACCAGCTAGCGCAGGTCTGGCTGGCCTGTCTTTCCACTTTCCGATACCGAGTCACTGCGGCATTGAGTTTTGACATATGTCCATATGAAGTTAATATTGCAAACTTGATAGGAAACAATTACACATCCAGCAGATACAGAGCAACATTAACATCTATTCAGAGCAATCAAAATCCATATTTACTTTTCTTTTTGCTTTGTTTATCCAGTGCATGTGAAGCACTTAGCAGCTGAACACCTGGATATTTATCTCAATGTTTAGCTGCTAAATGCTTCGCAATGTTCACTGGCTAACCGTTAACTTGGTCTGCCGTTTGATGCAAGATAATCTTTGTGGAGCTGAGCTGAACTGCAGGGTCAGGTTATAATTCTCTATTAAATTGTAACTATGAGCAACCCCTTTCATATTACACAGTCATATGATCCACTGATATTATAAAAAATACTGATGACTGCAGCTTTAAAGAAAGATTAGAACTACAGAAGAAAGACTGTTATTTATTCATTAGTCATTAAACTCAGCTAATCTTTACCTACTGTATGCTTACTAGCATCTGTAACAATTAGTACTAAAAATTCAACCAATAATATAATGACCAACAATTATTTTAATTATTGATTAAACTGATGATTATTTTCTAAGTTAACTGATTTACCATTTTGTTTGTATAATGTCAGAAAATTGTGAATAAAACGCCTGTTATATTTTACCACAACCCAAGGTGATGTCTTCAAATGTCTTGTTTTGTCCAACCAACAGTCCAAAACCAAAAAGATATTCAGTTAGCTATCATGGATGACAAAGAAGAGCATCAAATCTTAACATTTGCAAAACTGGAAAACTGAACATTTGGCATTTTTACTTAACAAAAGACTAAAATGATTAATAAATATTTCAAAATAGGTGCGATTATTTTTCTCTCGATTAACTTATCTGTTCATCGACTGATTGTTAGTACTATTACTCTTTATATTACTTTTCATTTGGTAGAATTAAAGAATAAACATCGAAATCTCTGATGGACGAACTATGTATTGGCCGTGCTGTGTCTAATTTTACACAGATATATCTTTTGCATTTCTGCACTGTAGTTTCTTGTCATCAATCCCCTGGCATATACAACAATATTGATATTTCCTCAAAAAGCTAATATTGGCAAACCGATTGATCGGTCAGACTCTTAATATGTATTCTGTCCATGTGATTTGCACTGCATTTCTCATTCTCATTAATCATCCAGAATCTCGGCTTTTCTTCTTCTTCTTCTTTTTATTCTTCTTCTTCTTCTTATTGTTATGATTATTATTATTATTATTATCATGTTTTAACCTCCACTTCTTAGTCTAAACAAACCTTAAATGTAAAAAACATCACTTCCTGTGTACCAGAGGATTTTCCAAGGAATGACCTCTCTGACTCTAGTTGGTCAAAACAGCAGATGGAAAACCTTTCATAACTCCTCTGTGGTAGAATCAGTATTGTGTCATATTAATTAGTGAAAGTGTCCAAACCTATTTTTGTCCATATTATGTGAAGTCGGGGGGGAAATCT
Source organism: Seriola dumerili (assembly GCF_002260705.1). Classification (NCBI taxonomy): domain Eukaryota; kingdom Metazoa; phylum Chordata; class Actinopteri; order Carangiformes; family Carangidae; genus Seriola; species Seriola dumerili. The sequence goes on along the minus strand of NW_019176883.1, from coordinate 143,655 downwards.
CGCCGGACTTCTCTGTTTTCAGTTCATTCACGCACCATTGGGAGTCTTTCCACCCCTTTCACCCAGACAGATGTCACACGTCAAGAGGGTTTGAGTAAGTGTTTGCGAGTGTGTATGTCAGAGGAAGTGTGCTGTGGTTTGCTGAATGGACACAGCAGACGATGACAGGCCCCCAGGCGAGCCATTGCTGGCCTAGAACACACTCCCTGAGGGAAGCCACAACCTCTTTTATATCAGCCACTGACTGCCTGGCCTGGACACGACCACTTATTAATTCCCTTTCTCTTTCTGTCTGCCTCTCCTCCCTCCCTCTTTTTTCTGTCTAGAGCTTGACCCACTAAATTTCCTGACCAACTTCAGGTGTCCTGGTTCTGTTGTAAAAGGATTATTTATGTGTAGAAAGATTAAATTTATCTGCTGCTGGTAGTCAGGCCATTGTTTTGGTTTGGGGGCATCCCCCACATGGCTCCCAGTGTTCACACAATAGAGATTAGATACCCACTGGCTTTATATAATAGAGTGTAGTGAAATCAGTACAGGAGGATATACAAACAGTTGTTTTTACTTGGGCAAATTCAGAGCTTGGGGTGTTAAAAAAGTATTGATAGAACTAAGAATTTTGAAGCTGAATAGTTTTTGAGTATTGACCAAATTGTGTGCATAGCATCGATAATTGAAAAGTACCATTGAGAGTTGACATTGAGCGCTTGTTTAGATAGACTTTTTTAAATCAGATGTTTATCAGATATTACCCGTTCAAACTAAGGGAAACTTTTCCAACTATATTGGACACTTTAACACTCAGGCTTCTTAATATTAACGTTTTCTGCAAGCCTCACATTTTGCCAGTTCTTCATGAGGCTTGTTTGTTCACTGTTTACGGTAAATTTACTATTTCTTCCAAAAAAAACACACATAAATTAAGGTTGCACTTACAAACACATTACAATGATACATTCAAAAAATCCAAGATAAATCTCATTGAATTAAACAAGGCTACCTTAAAAAAGACACTGACAACATGACATATTGACAACTTAACGTTAAAGATACAGAACAATAAATATATACAATATATATAATGTATGACTCCCAAAAAGCATTGCAACATGAACTATGAACTCTAATGAAAAACTAGAATGAAAAAGTATTGTTTTCGTCTTGATACCAAAACCAATTTCAGTGCAAATATGATACATATTAAACATTACGTTACATACTATTGCTATTATTATTAACAGTTGATATTTCCATCATCTTGGAACCAGGAAATGACTGTACATCAACTCCAGGTTGAATCACTCTGAAAACAAAATCGATTGCACACATCATCTTCCCCCCGGAGAGAAAAAGCTTCCAGCAAGTCACAGGGTGCATCTCCCTGACTTTGTAAATGACAGTCTTGTGCATGTCAGCTAACTCTTAATGTAACGATCAATTATACATAAAACAAAGAGTCATGCTTGTTTTTACAAGAATAGTCTGACCAGGCTGCTTAAACATCTCTGCATGACATGCACAGAGAGATGAGTGTGTGCGTCATTGGGAGCTAAAAAGTAAGCTCAGTTAGCATCAGATCCAAGATTCACACATTATTCTTCTCTTCAGAGAGATGCCCTAAAGGATGCCAATATCTCTCTTTCTTTGTACCCATAAACTCTTGTGTTTGACTAGTTCAAATCTGATTTAAGTTCTCACTCTTAAAGACCCTTTTCTTCCAAAGTAAGAACAGTTTTGGAACATTTCAGAAGTTTAAGATTCATTTGCATTGTGGTCCTTGTTGTAGAGTAGAGACACGTACTTGCAGATAAAGATAATGTTATGGAGATCGAAGCAGAAGCACTTCGAAGCACATTTATTTACATAAATCGAATCAGAATACATTAAAGGAGCTTTTTGTAAGTTTTGTTATTGCTACATAGCCAACATTAGTATTAGCAGCTGTTTACTTACCAGTACTGCCAAGAGCTTTAGCCTTCGTTGCGTTTACAATACAAGAGGCTATAATACATCCTCTGAGCAGTGCTACATCTTCAGGTTAGACTGAAGACTGAAAATGCTAAAGTGACTCTCAGAAAGTGAAAGTGATGAGATGAGCTGATCAGACTGGAGCTAGCTAGTTAGCATGCTAACTTCAGTAGAAGAAAAGAAGTAATAGAAATAGATTTTGATACTGAACTCGTAATGTTTCTTCTACACTGGTAAGTAAACAGCTGTTAATGCTAACGTTAGCTGTATAGCAATAGCAAAACTTACATATAGCTCCTCTAATTAAATATGGGAAATAGTCCATCAGCAGTGTTAGTGAGTGATGCTGAATGCACTGTGGATGGATATGGCCAGGTGCACCCAGTTGCAGAAATGTTTACTCCACCTAAGGGAGACACAAAACACAAACAGCAGCCAAGGACAAGACCCAACCCTTCAGGCCATGGCAGAGCCAGAGGGCCGTCACAGTGAGCAGCATGTTAGCAGCAGCAGCAGCAGCAGCTCCAGTTCTGTGTGTTTCTACACAAGAGCAGTTCAGACACAGTATTGAGCTGAATGTGAGGTTGGAAGAGCTCAGAGCCCAATGCACAGTCTCTGTAGTTACACATATAAAATGCAAGGAAATAGATTTGGAGCATAAAGATACGCTTTGGGTCGGGGGTTACGAGCGTAGAGTGCAAGCAAAATTTGAGCAAGAGGAGAAATAAGAGGATAGTGTTTGTTCTGTCCGACGTGCAGGCTGAACAGTGTGGCTGAAACACCTTCTGTATAGACACATCATGAGTTTAGGATATGGATGTTTAACATTACGTGCACAGACTGGTGCAGTTAGCTTCTGCTAGGAAGCTAGCTGAAAAGGCTGATGCTGCATGTCTTTAGTTGTGTTTTCAAGTAAGCTAGCTAGGTGCACAGCTTTCTCAGTTGCTCCATTATGATTAAATGTTTTCCAGGACTTAATAAAATATTAGGAAAACTAAGCAAGTAAAGAGTTAAAAATAATATGAATCATTGAATTATAAATAAAAGAGTAAACTAAATTAAAATGAAAATACATCACAAGTGATTGGAGGTTAAAGGTAAACTATAATACTTTTCTAATTAATGTTTTCACTCTCCATTTGAACTTATTTAACTAACAAAATAATGAATTCTTGGCTTCAGTTATTTTTGACTTGACTGATGAACTAGTAATACATTTTCTCCGTTTTAGGACTCCTAATTGAATCATTAAAATAGAGTAAATGCTTCAGATTTTTAAACTAAAGCTCTAAATCACTCCAAACATCATGCACATCTTTGCATCTTGACAACACAAACTTTTACACAAATCCTCAGTCTCCAATTACAGTTTTTTGTTACTCGGTCTTGTAGCCAGTATTTCTTTCTCCACTCCACATCCACTGTACCCACAGCTGTCTCATCTCAGTATTTTGAGATGTTAAGTTTTAGTTGTAGCTCAATAATTAAAGTTAGTTCTCTGTTTAAAACTGTGTCATCTTCTCTTGTACCCCCACCAGAGTAGATGACATCCAAAAGATGTTTCATAACACTAAACAAAATATGCCTTATAGCACTTCTAAAATTGGACTGAACTCACATTGTAGTGTGTCGCATAGATGTGCCAACACTGTATTTACTCATTTCAAAGTTGGGATACTGATTAGTTGGCCTTAATTTAGGTCGACATTTCAGTAAGATTTAAGTTCTTAAGTTCCGTCAGATGGACTCCCACTCACTTCCTGTGTAGATAACATAGGTTTTTTTTTTTTTTTTACTATACTGGTCATAAAATTGAGAGGTACATTCGAAAACAGAGAGATAGAGAGATAAATGCCCAACCTATCTGCATGTACTGTGCTGTATTTGCACTATACGCCTTCTCAGTGGCCATTTGATGTATTTTCTACCCTTTCACAACAGCTGTCAGCATAGGAAATGTGTTTTCTGTGCAGCTCAGCTCGAGTGTTTCATATTTGCTGATCTGAAGGAGGAAAGGAAAATGTTTACGTACAGTATGTGGGTTCAAGTCCGCTACATCTGTGAGAGCTGCGTACAGTATATCCCAGCTATGGGGACTGTGAAGTGCTGTTGAGTTGGTAACTCTCATGAATTATTGAGTCACTTCCTTGTTTTTTTTATCCCAGTATCTTTGAAATGCAGATGAACATGAGCTTATTCTGAAGATTTCCATTCTGCCTTCACAAATTGGTTTCAGCACTTTGGGACTATTTGAAGAAGACGATATACCCATTATTACATTTGATGTGTCATCATTATATGTCTGCATCAGTGGGGAGCCTTTAACAAGGTCATATAAATGTCATTAGTCTCCTTCCTGAAATAGGAGAGGTGCATCTCTGTCTGGATATAGCTGCTGTCGTTCACTGGTGCAGCTCCACTGCAGCTTGGTGATCATATCATGGTTCATTTGAAGCTCTGTCCGGAAGCAGGGAAACAGACAGCACTATCAGATTATGAGGCCATTGTCTCCACTCAAGTATCTCACCGTGGTGGTATGAAATTCAAGGTAGTGCAACTGGCTCGGTTCAGACAGGTCCGTGCTACAAATTACCCACAAACAAATGTTATCCCTAAAAAAAAAAACCCCACTTTGTTTAAAAGCGTCTCCTGCTGCCTTATTTTTACAGCAGGCTTTCCACATGTCCTGGAAAACCTGGAAAACAGTTGACCAGTTTTCCAGTCATGGAAAACACATTGAAAATGACAGAAAAAGTAAAATGTCTTGGGAAATTATTTCAAGATTCTCATATTTTCGGGGAAAGTTCAGGATCGTATTGACGTTCAAACGGTAGACTAGCTTATAGTTTGAAAAGGCTGTTATCGGAGTCACATCACATGCTGCAGGATGATTTACCTAAGTATTAAATATTCATAAATAGTTACAAATAAACAGCAGTTAGTAATATTATTCATGTAAGGGCATTTTGATAATACTGGGACACGGAAACTCCTTATAATGTTTTTTGAATGTGAAAGCAGGTTTTCAAGGCAGCTACTAGTTATTTATTTATTTATAGTGGTTTTAGAGTGAGGAGTCAGTTGAACTTCATGTGAAAAAAAAATAGTCAAAACTGACTTAAAATGGTTATGAACTCACAGCCTTTTGCGAGTTTAATAGAGAAAATATTCATCTGCCAAATTCTTGCACAAGTTTCCGTCCAAATGTGGCCTGAATTTTGAATGATTTTTCGGAAAATCCTCGGAGGAAAATGCAGATTAATGTGCGATTCTGTCCACTGATGTTAAACCAATATTAGGAGATAGATGTATCAAGATACAGTAAAGTGCTGATGGTGTTAATTCTTGCATTGGCTATTTAACCATTGCAGAAGAAGACGTTATGAAAAGAGGCTTCAGTCAAACCTCAGATGATTCATGTTTATGTCGTGTATTAAGGTGAGGACGGTTTCCTCATCACTCGACACACGTCTGATGTTTTTCATCTGCTGCTGTTTTCCGTCTCTTCACTGGACATTTAAATCACACGCTTCTTGTACACCATGATTAATTCACCAACTCTGTTTCCGTTGGACTTTGTGCCATTTTGTTTTTATCAACACATCAAAGTTTCCACCTCAGACAACCATCAAAACGTTTTGAATTTCTTGTGTTTCCACTCTCTTTTGTTTCGCAATTAAAATTGCTCATTAAAGCAGGTGGATGGAAACAACATACATGAGACATAGTGAGTGTTTTATTCCATTGCCCCCAGGTCTGAAAAAGAAAATATTACTCTTAGTGTGTACTGTTAGCATTAGTAAATGCTAGTGGAGACTGATGCTGTGCTGCTGTCAGATTTTTATTACCAGCTCCATGTATCTGTCTAACCTCAGTAAGCAGCTCCCAGGACAGCTGCCTTCCCGCCTACAGTTGCTGAGCCAGCAGCAGGTTTCATTTAGGCCTGGAGGCTGCTGGGATTGACAGCTGTCCTCTGCCTCCCTCTGCAAACCCCCCAACCACAACACAACCCACCACCAACGTCTCACTGCTTCTTTTTCGCTCAGCTCAGTACTTTGATAAAGGTTAACACTCGCAATAAATTATCCCTAAAAGGCACCACAGTCTTGAAAGTGCTTACCTTCGACAGACAGCTGCTTAATGTAAATGAAGAAAACTAAGAAAAGGCAAAAACACAGGCTTTTCATATGACTAAAAAGTAATTTACGGACAATCTTCAGCAATATAAGCAATACACTCAAACCATATCACAATAAAATGCTAAATTAATCATAATCACTCTTTATGATACTATAATATTCTACACTATAATAATGTAAAGCAGTTTGCAAATTGAGATCATGTATATAAACAGGTGTTATTCAAAATTAAGTCACACATTGTGTTAAAGGTCTCATACAGTCTAAAGGTCTCTGGACTTCCTGTAACTTTGTGATGTCACAACAAAGCAGTCACCGCTCTCAGCCACACCCCAAGCCCCGCCCATCTGAAGCCACCATCCAGCATTTGCAGGATGTGGTTTCTTTGAGTGTTTTACCTGAAATCTGATATATTTTTATTCAATTGCTCAGAAAACAGTCAGCCAATCAGAAGAGAGGCTCAGAGCCTCCTCTCTTATATATATACAGTATAGATATATATACAGTATATATATATATATATATATATATATATATTCTTATGGATCAACACTTCAAANCCGCCCATCTGAAGCCACCATCCAGCATTTGCAGGATGTGGTTTCTTTGAGTGTTTTACCTGAAATCTGATATATTTTTATTCAATTGCTCAGAAAACAGTCAGCCAATCAGAAGAGAGGCTCAGAGCCTCCTCTCTTATATATATACAGTATAGATATATATACAGTATATATATATATATATATATATATATATATTCTTATGGATCAACACTTCAAATAAAATACAGGAAAAGTTTAAATATGGAGCTTTAATGTCACAAATGGACAAAGTGTTTGAATGAGGATCCACCACTGCTAAGATTTGATTCTCAATAGACTCAAATGGACGTTCTGTGTTCGTGTCCTTCTCTCTCGGTGTGTTAGTCAGAGTCAAATGGGCTGAGTGAGGATCAGTGTTTAAAGACTGCAGCACACGGGGAACTGGGTTTTACTAATTCTACATAAATAGGGAAATTTGTTAAAATAGATAAATCTGCTTCGTGTGCACATCACACATCATCAAAGCAGCTGGAGCTGGTCCAAGATGAAAACTATTCTTCTAGTCAGGTAGCCGCTGTACCGTCGTCATCTGCTGCAGTGGACGGTCTAGATTTCAGGAATGATTATAAAATCAATATGCAGAGAAATAAAAATGACAGAATGAAATGTTGCAGTCGGCCTGCAGTGTAAAAAGTTGTGCATTACAAATGATACTGAAGGGAAGTTGTACCACAGTTAGCTTTTATAACTGAACTGAACCCAAGTAAGATCACACAACAGTTCTACTCTAACAGCATTCATATCATTTTTTTTTTTTTTTTACTATACTGGTCATAAAATTGAGAGGTACATTCGAAAACAGAGAGATAGAGAGATAAATGCCCAACCTATCTGCATGTACTGTGCTGTATTTGCACTATACGCCTTCTCAGTGGCCATTTGATGTATTTTCTACCCTTTCACAACAGCTGTCAGCATAGGAAATGTGTTTTCTGTGCAGCTCAGCTCGAGTGTTTCATATTTGCTGATCTGAAGGAGGAAAGGAAAATGTTTACGTACAGTATGTGGGTTCAAGTCCGCTACATCTGTGAGAGCTGCGTACAGTATATCCCAGCTATGGGGACTGTGAAGTGCTGTTGAGTTGGTAACTCTCATGAATTATTGAGTCACTTCCTTGTTTTTTTTATCCCAGTATCTTTGAAATGCAGATGAACATGAGCTTATTCTGAAGATTTCCATTCTGCCTTCACAAATTGGTTTCAGCACTTTGGGACTATTTGAAGAAGAAGATATACCCATTATTACATTTGATGTGTCATCATTATATGTCTGCATCAGTGGGGAGCCTTTAACAAGGTCATATAAATGTCATTAGTCTCCTTCCTGAAATAGGAGAGGTGCATCTCTGTCTGGATATAGCTGCTGTCGTTCACTGGTGCAGCTCCACTGCAGCTTGGTGATCATATCATGGTTCATTTGAAGCTCTGTCCGGAAGCAGGGAAACAGACAGCACTATCAGATTATGAGGCCATTGTCTCCACTCAAGTATCTCACCGTGGTGGTATGAAATTCAAGGTAGTGCAACTGGCTCGGTTCAGACAGGTCCGTGCTACAAATTACCCACAAACAAATGTTATCCCTAAAAAAAAAAACCCCACTTTGTTTAAAAGCGTCTCCTGCTGCCTTATTTTTACAGCAGGCTTTCCACATGTCCTGGAAAACCTGGAAAACAGTTGACCAGTTTTCCAGTCATGGAAAACACATTGAAAATGACAGAAAAAGTAAAATGTCTTGGGAAATTATTTCAAGATTCTCATATTTTCGGGGAAAGTTCAGGATCGTATTGACGTTCAAACGGTAGACTAGCTTATAGTTTGAAAAGGCTGTTATCGGAGTCACATCACATGCTGCAGGATGATTTACCTAAGTATTAAATATTCATAAATAGTTACAAATAAACAGCAGTTAGTAATATTATTCATGTAAGGGCATTTTGATAATACTGGGACACGGAAACTCCTTATAATGTTTTTTGAATGTGAAAGCAGGTTTTCAAGGCAGCTACTAGTTATTTATTTATTTATAGTGGTTTTAGAGTGAGGAGTCAGTTGAACTTCATGTGAAAAAAAAATAGTCAAAACTGACTTAAAATGGTTATGAACTCACAGCCTTTTGCGAGTTTAATAGAGAAAATATTCATCTGCCAAATTCTTGCACAAGTTTCCGTCCAAATGTGGCCTGAATTTTGAATGATTTTTCGGAAAATCCTCGGAGGAAAATGCAGATTAATGTGCGATTCTGTCCACTGATGTTAAACCAATATTAGGAGATAGATGTATCAAGATACAGTAAAGTGCTGATGGTGTTAATTCTTGCATTGGCTATTTAACCATTGCAGAAGAAGACGTTATGAAAAGAGGCTTCAGTCAAACCTCAGATGATTCATGTTTATGTCGTGTATTAAGGTGAGGACGGTTTCCTCATCACTCGACACACGTCTGATGTTTTTCATCTGCTGCTGTTTTCCGTCTCTTCACTGGACATTTAAATCACACGCTTCTTGTACACCATGATTAATTCACCAACTCTGTTTCCGTTGGACTTTGTGCCATTTTGTTTTTATCAACACATCAAAGTTTCCACCTCAGACAACCATCAAAACGTTTTGAATTTCTTGTGTTTCCACTCTCTTTTGTTTCGCAATTAAAATTGCTCATTAAAGCAGGTGGATGGAAACAACATACATGAGACATAGTGAGTGTTTTATTCCATTGCCCCCAGGTCTGAAAAAGAAAATATTACTCTTAGTGTGTACTGTTAGCATTAGTAAATGCTAGTGGAGACTGATGCTGTGCTGCTGTCAGATTTTTATTACCAGCTCCATGTATCTGTCTAACCTCAGTAAGCAGCTCCCAGGACAGCTGCCTTCCCGCCTACAGTTGCTGAGCCAGCAGCAGGTTTCATTTAGGCCTGGAGGCTGCTGGGATTGACAGCTGTCCTCTGCCTCCCTCTGCAAACCCCCCAACCACAACACAACCCACCACCAACGTCTCACTGCTTCTTTTTCGCTCAGCTCAGTACTTTGATAAAGGTTAACACTCGCAATAAATTATCCCTAAAAGGCACCACAGTCTTGAAAGTGCTTACCTTCGACAGACAGCTGCTTAATGTAAATGAAGAAAACTAAGAAAAGGCAAAAACACAGGCTTTTCATATGACTAAAAAGTAATTTACGGACAATCTTCAGCAATATAAGCAATACACTCAAACCATATCACAATAAAATGCTAAATTAATCATAATCGCTCTTTATGATACTATAATATTCTACACTATAATAATGTAAAGCAGTTTGCAAATTGAGATCATGTATATAAACAGGTGTTATTCAAAATTAAGTCACACATTGTGTTAAAGGTCTCATACAGTCTAAAGGTCTCTGGACTTCCTGTAACTTTGTGATGTCACAACAAAGCAGTCACCGCTCTCAGCCACACCCCAAGCCCCGCCCATCTGAAGCCACCATCCAGCATTTGCAGGATGTGGTTTCTTTGAGTGTTTTACCTGAAATCTGATATATTTTTATTCAATTGCTCAGAAAACAGTCAGCCAATCAGAAGAGAGGCTCAGAGCCTCCTCTCTTATATATATACAGTATAGATATATATACAGTATATATATATATATATATATATATATATATTCTTATGGATCAACACTTCAAATAAAATACAGGAAAAGTTTAAATATGGAGCTTTAATGTCACAAATGGACAAAGTGTTTGAATGAGGATCCACCACTGCTAAGATTTGATTCTCAATAGACTCAAATGGACGTTCTGTGTTCGTGTCCTTCTCTCTCGGTGTGTTAGTCAGAGTCAAATGGGCTGAGTGAGGATCAGTGTTTAAAGACTGCAGCACACGGGGAACTGGGTTTTACTAATTCTACATAAATAGGGAAATTTGTTAAAATAGATAAATCTGCTTCGTGTGCACATCACACATCATCAAAGCAGCTGGAGCTGGTCCAAGATGAAAACTATTCTTCTAGTCAGGTAGCCGCTGTACCGTCGTCATCTGCTGCAGTGGACGGTCTAGATTTCAGGAATGATTATAAAATCAATATGCAGAGAAATAAAAATGACAGAATGAAATGTTGCAGTCGGCCTGCAGTGTAAAAAGTTGTGCATTACAAATGATACTGAAGGGAAGTTGTACCACAGTTAGCTTTTATAACTGAACTGAACCCAAGTAAGATCACACAACAGTTCTACTCTAACAGTTTCAGGAGCTAAATAATGTTAGCTTAGCTGTGGCTGTTTAGGACAGGTACGTACAGCTGTTCAATATCTTGTTATAACTGTGAGGAAAAAAGGTTATAGGTAATAAACACAGCCGTAGTTGTTCATAACTTTATCACTTAATAAGATGATACTTTCATTGTATAATCAGCATTTTATTGTCATGGCAGACCAAGTCATTTATTCTTAACAAGAAACATTTCTTTTTATAGCAAAATAAGTTTATATATGTATTTATTTATTTAGCGAGAAACTTGTGTGTGTTTCTATTACGTGTAAAAGATCCTGTCAAAGCAAACACTGTAGCACTTTTTCCAATCAATAATCAACTGAACTGAGGGGATTGTGTATCTGTTATTCTATCTAACTCTAACACTACCTTGGTTATTGACTGTTTCAGTGTTGGCATGACCTTGAGTTTAGTTTAGTTCTCAGTGCCAAGTTAAACCTGCTGGGATTTCCCTCCTGATAGAGCACTTAATCCAGGACTCAGGCTCGTATTCATGCAGCGTTAGGGTTTCCTTTCAGCTGATTGATGACAAATAACACAACCTCTAAGATTCGTTCATGTCTAGAGCCCCTTACCTTTTATATGTCTGAGGCCAATACAGTCTATAGGTTGCAGTAATACCAGAATCTCACTATGTCTCACACTGAGCACGAGGTAAAACCTCATGTAAATTTGTAAATGACTCATTGACAATTTGTTTGATATAGACTTCAGTATCTTCACGTTAGACAGAAACGTTGTGCTCTTCTTTTAAAGCCTGTAGTATCACTGTTATTTGTATATGTGAATGATTGCAGTACTAGTGCAAGTGGATGTTGTGATGTTTCTGTTTGGCTGCGTCGGCCTTAACAGAGATTTATTTTGTATCTGTTCCCTGGTGTGATTAAGCCGATCCACCTTTTCTCACTCAAAAAGACAGATGAACAGAATGCTCTTCTCCTTCTTTTGCGTTACTATTTTGAACATGTAATTTATGTCTTTACCAGAATATACTTTTGCAGAGAATGGAAACATTCAGAGAGCTATCGGCCGACTGTTACAGACAAATGTGGAGTTGATGAAAAGATGGTGAAAAGTGACAAATCACAAATTCTTTAATAGCAATGAATGCTTTTCCTGTGCTGGTGTTGAGGCCATCATGTGTGCACAAGCCAAGGATATGCATAGACATGTACGCATGTCAGGTAGATAAATAACCAGCTCCAAACATTAGCTTATTTGGTCTCCTCTGTGTTTTGACTCCGACTGGTTTCTGTCTGTTTCTAATGTAATTCTATTTTTTCTCAGCATTGTTATTTCAGTTGTAACAAATAAATATTGTTTCCAGTCCCTAACACATTTCAGATTTTACTGAAGCCTTGTACTCTACTGTGATTGAAGTTATGTCACTACGACCGACACTAGCACAGCAGGATGTAGAATAGTCTCTTGACTTGGTCTTCAGCTCACTATAACCTGGTTGTGCGACAGGAAGTTAGTTAGTTCGAGCCGTGATCTGATGGTTATGATGCAGTTTCTTAAATATTTATTGGTCGTCCATAGGAATCATGTTCAACAGGTTTCTCCCCCCAGCCTGAAAATATCATCTGCATAAAACAGCGGCTCTCTGCAGCTGCAGTCCAGCTCCCCTCCAACGACACAGCATCAGCCTTCAGACCATTATTATTCAAACCCTGCTGTGTCGCCCCTGCTCATGAGCCGACCACAAGCTCTCCCGCACACTTTAAAAATTCATTTTCTCTTTCGCAGTTTTTTAAGTCCTACTGTGCAAGCTCAAATTTATACAGTGTGGGGAAGTCTGGTGGGAACAGAGCAGACTCTGCATCTGCAAAATAAGAAAATCATGTTCAACTCTTTTGTGTTTTTTCTTTCATAGCGCTAGGTAGACCAGGTAGACACCTCCTGGGAAACTGAAAGGTGCGCTGGTCCCATGTTAGAGCGGCTGTCTCTTGCGCTCTCTCTCTCTCTCTCTCTCTCTCGCTCTTTTTTCAATACACAAGCACACACAACTAATCTGTGAACACAGTTGCTGTTTTTATTTTTGCTTTTGTAAAGGAGGGCGCTACAGGGTTGAAAGGATCAGGAGCTAAAGTAGATTTGATGTGGCATTTAATCTCATGCCCAAGTTGTGTGTGTGTGTGTGTGTGTGTGTGTGTGTGTGTGTGTGTGTGTGTGTGTGTGTGTGCGATAGCGTTTGTGTGCAGTGTGTGCGGCCTTTCTTGTGTGTGTGTGTGTTGTGTTGTTTCATTCACATGATTGTTCATGTGTCAGGGGGCTTTTACCTGTGTGTGTGTGTGTGTGTGTGTGTGTGTGTGTGTGTGGGATTGTTTTTATATCACAGTACAAATCTGAGTACACACTGAGTACACACTAACCCATGGGGACTCACCATCACCGTGGGGACTAAAATGGAGGTCCTCACAGGTCCAGACTGCTCTTTGAGGGTTAAGACTTGGTTTTCTGGACCAGGTTACAGTCAGGTTTCGGTTCGGGTCGGGGTCAGGGTTGAGGTTTGGTATTTAGTTGTGATGGTTAAGGTTAGGTTAAGGGGATAGGGAATGCATTATGTCAATGAGCTGTCCTCACGGGGATATAGAAACAAACGTGTGTGTGTGTGTGTGTGTGTGTGTGTGTGTGTGTGTGTGTGTGTGTGTGTGTGTGTGTGTGTATTCAGTGATGACTGAGCCATCTGTGCCTGTAGTACCTTTGCCAATACAGTGACTGGAGCAGCTCCAGCAGCCAGCTTCCTCTAGCTCCTGCCGTCTGCCCCTCGCACTCACTTCTCTGGGATACGGCAGGAAGCTCCTCCATCTTGGACCGGCTTCCTGCTCCATTCTCCCTCCCGCCGCGCTCCAGTAATCCTGCTGGATGAGCTGGATTGAAACGATTGTGGGGGGAAAATAGATCTGAAGAGACGTTTAATTACAGGCCTGATTGGATGTGGATATCGCTGCTGTTAACCACACAGTAAATGCTGCCTGTGCTCTTCAGTATTTATGAATATGAATTTTCAGATTGCTGTGATATTTGCTCTACCTACACCTGCTTTCAAATACAGCAGATAAAGAATCAGTGTGAGAAAAACAGAACAAGTATCTTCTGTTTCCTGAGACTCAGGGTGACCAAGCTGATGTGGTGATAAAGTGCAGCTCCTGTGTGACTGCACTTCAGTGTTACATGCTATCTAATCTGTAGCTACATGTAAAGCTGAGCACCGTATCTTGACAGGAAAAACAGCTCAGCCTTTCATGGAGAGTCACTCATGCATTCTGGATCAGGCCAAAGGCTGTTTTATGTTGAGAGAGTACGGCCATTAGACAAAGCATTAATACAGAGAGAAAGTGCATCTCTGCAAAAGACCAGTGAGCTTTCCAATAATGTGCACAAGGTATCGATAATTTTAAATACGACGTGTCCTTCAGGAATCAATGATTTTGGCTTTAGAGAAAGGCAACAAGGAAGCTTCATAAATAGAACTGACGTTACCTCTAGTTTCCTCTCAGTTACACGGAAATGGTGGATATGCATGAGTATGTGTTTTATAATAGTTAACCTGCACAAGCCCACTGTGGTCTTTTAATTAGCTTTATAACCTTTTAATATTGACATATAAATAATTTTTCATGTTCTCGTATGGCAAGTTTTACACGTTGACAGCTTCAGTCTGAACATACCTTCAGAAATCCATCATTATGTTGAACCTTAAATATTTTACCGTCTACAAAGGCAAAAGCATAGGCAGAAAAATATGGCCTGCTCAATGTACCATAAGTATCTGTGCTTAAACTTATTTTTTATATACATTTTGGATTTTAAAAGTATTTTCCATGTGTGCTACATGTGTATAATTCCAGACTATAAGATTTACTTCTACTACTTATTTTAGAAAGATAATAAAATATGTTGAGATGACATTTTTGTTGAGTATAATAAGTCTGTGGTCAGATAAGATATGGTATATTGCCACTACATTTTGATACCAGAGACATTGTGGGTTGGAAAAAGATGAAGTGATCTGTGAAAGTTAAAGAAATTGAATAAAAATTTAATCTTAATCTCTATTGTTATGATTAGCAACTCACATAGCTTCAAAAAAATTTGATTTACATTTGATTATATTTGAAAATGTGCCTTTAATTTGACTTATTTTTTTTAATGTTTTGGCATTTTTAAATAAAAAAAAATAAAAACTTCATTAAAATTAAATTTCAAAAGCTCAGAATAGGATGAAAAAAATAACATACAGATAAAAGTGCATTATTGATTGTATTATATTTATATATTAACTGAAACAGATTTGTACTGTGTGACTGACATGAATTGGTGCAGCATCAGTAGTAGTGAGAACGTGTCATGTAAATGATCAGGAAATAATGAGGCAAAAATGTAATTATTCATTAATTAATTAATTTTGTAGCTGATACACAACATTATGTATTGTATGTTTTAGAAGGCATTTATTTAAAGCATTATATTCATAATTTTAGTCTCTAAACTGTAGAGGATGTAGCTTGTAGTATGTGTTTTCCAGTAACCTAATATACTCACTGACAAATGCAAATGATTTATTTAAAGGTTTTATAATATGTTGAAGTGTCACATCTCTTATTATACATTATTATACTATTCTGCTGTGACCCTAATGTGTCACATGTAGCGTGTCATAGTTGGTGCGTGTGCTTCCATATGTGGCATGGGATGAGAACAATTGTGTTTAGCGCTCCAGTTCATAGGAATATGGTTTAATCTTGTACATTGAGATGTTAGTCAAATTATTTATAATGGTTTGGACGGTGAAATGTAAATTAATGAACACGGCAGATACTGTAAATTTACTGTGCATGCAATTATTAGTTTGTTTACAGACAAGTTTTATTTTTCACTAAAAGCATCATACAGAAAAAAAACAATCTCTCCTTCACACAATTAATGCACTGAATTTTAAATTGGCAAAACTTATGCTCTGCAACTCAAAGTGTATGCTAACAATGTTCATGTGTGATGAAGGGCCATTATTCAACTCGTTCATTGGTGAGAACAATAATCTCCTCTGTTGTCTGTGATTATGTTAGAAGCATGAGCTTCTCTTGAAGTGTGCACAGTCATCTTTGTCTTATTAGCAGTTTTTATCATTTGTGTGATGCTCCTCCAGTCGTGTCTGTCTTCATTTTCTTCAAGAGCTCTACGTGATGTCTTGAGTGCAGGAACAGGGTTGTGTGAGACCACAGTTCTCACGGTTCTCACATAACCAAAAACTGTTCAGTTGGTTGTTGCTCAGGGTGTGAATCACTGACCTTATTAACCTATGTGAACCGACAAAATCATTTTTCCAATGGGTGGATTAACTGAGATACTAGCTTAAATTTTTATTCTATATAAACACTGAATAGAAAATGCCATGTTAACATGAAAGGCCTCGTCACGTTTACATGCACAAAATATTCCAGTTCTTTGTCCTTATAAAAAAGACAATATTTCTACAAAGCTGTTTACGTTGCAACTGAAAATTAATATTCCACTAATATTCCTGTTTACATGTAGCTGTGCCAAGCAGCAACCTCCAGGGCTGAAAAATGAGGCCAACACTGACGAACAACTGCAGTTCCTCTTAATGACCACTTGAGTCTGGATCCAGCAGTGAATCGATCTCCATAGACTCCCCCAGAAATAAACATGTTTACAGCCTGGTACAAAAAACTGTTTTGGTCTCTAAAGCTAATTTCCTCCCTCATGAAACTGTTTATATAACTCACCTGTTTACATTTTTCACATTATGTATAATTGAGGGCGTGCGGCTTTGAGTGACAGGTGGGTGAACGTATGCTTTCCACAAACCAACATGCACCAAAGTCTCGGCTCCACCTCTTTGCCCATTTTTGGATTAGCCACAAGTTAGGGGCGGGGTCAGGTACTGCCAAGATGGCGTTAGTGGAGCAGCTCACTCTGAGCTTCAAAACCACTCTTCATAAACCTGTGGGTGACATCACCGCAGCTACGTCCATCTTTTTATACAGTCTGTTGCGATATTTATGCATATCCAAAAACCTGTTGATATCCATATATAGTATATATGGAATATACTGTTTACATGACCCAAATCAAATTCTGAATATTATCACATTCAGGATAATAGTGGAATATTAGCATGTAAATGTAGTGTATGATGAGTGTATGATGATCCCAGGAGTTGGTGGAGACCAAAACCGAGCTAATAGGAGATTGAATA
The DNA here is from genome assembly GCF_002260705.1 of Seriola dumerili. NCBI lineage: Eukaryota > Metazoa > Chordata > Actinopteri > Carangiformes > Carangidae > Seriola > Seriola dumerili. The sequence goes on along the minus strand of NW_019176883.1, from coordinate 126,470 downwards.
TTGAAGTTTCATTCATCAGCTGGACAGAAACATGACTGCTGGAGTCTCTCTGTGTCTGCTGGATATGAAATCAGATAGAGTTTTTACAGCAGCAGACCTCACAGTGATGACAGAAGTGGAGCTGTGTTCTGGCTGTTGATGAGAGCCAGTGAGAAAAATGGCTGTTAGTTCAATATCAAGCTTTTAACAGTGGAATATGAATGAGATTCTTATGCCTTCCATTAGTATGTGTTTGTGTGTGTGTGTGTGTGTGTGTCTGTGTGTGAACTAGTTTATCCGTGTGTGGATAATTGGAGCCGAATCAGTGAGTGAATAAGTTGTCTGAACACTGAACAGTCTCTGTGGGTTTGTGTGGCTGGAGCGTCTGTCGTCTTTCTCCGGCAAGGACCAATTAGGATTAATGAGTTGGGAGGACAAACAACGCAGAAATGAGTTGTGGAGAAAGATGCTTATTGTTTCCCCGAAGACGCCAACAAAAGGCTCTAAACCCAGAGTTCATTTTCACCATGAATAGCAAACAGGCTGAATCTCCTCTTATTACCGAGCAGATTAGAGTTTTAGCTCTACAAACATTTCCTGAAGGCAGCACTGGCCTAGAAGCACAAGTCGTTTCACTGCAGAGCCAAAGCTTAACTCTGTTCAAGCTTTCTCCATCAACAAGCTTTAAATGCTTATAATGTTCTGTTTTTTGTTTGTTGAATGTGTCAAGTTTTAACTGTGAGTCAGAATATTGCTAAAAGTTTTGTTTGGACGCCAAAAATAGTGAAATAAATAATCAAATGAATAAATTGTGTAAAAGTGAAGAGCCAATGTTAGCTGTTAGCTAGCTAGCTGACCATCTGTTTTTTGATCTTAAACAGTCTTTCTGTGAGGATCATCTTTAGATTCAACATGCTGCCAAGGCAACGCTGAATAGATGAGCTAGCTGCTGCTAACTGGCTCTTCACTTTGATACTGAATAATAACCCACACGCACAACCTGAACTAGCTAGGCAGCCAGCTATGAAGCTAGCATAGGCAACATTTTTAATTTAAAGCTACTTGTATGTAACTTTTTTATCTAATATTTTTTAGCAGGGCTGAATGATACAGTATGACTTCAAATCAATATCACGATTATTTCAAACTTCTACCTTGATTACAAATAATGAACAATCTCTTTTTTTGAGCCATGCGCTCTTCACATTCATCAATGTGATTTTGTTCCAAGTGATTAAACAAATTGCTGGTGTTACCTTTGGTCGCTATTCATGTTGCATTCACCACTGTCTGGTAGTCGTGACTTAAAAACCCAATCAGGAGGCGAGGCGGGTGCCGGTCCATACTACAATCCAGCAGCGTTTCCAGAAGTCAGTTTTATGGACTTGAAAACTCTATAGAGCAGCATGGACACCATCATGTTAAAGTGATGCAGCTGAATGAATGTAGACTAACGTTCGTTGGACCGGGAGGAGTTGCATGACTGAACAAGAGGTACTATTTCTTTAAGGGGACAGTTAATGAACGCAGCATTGGGTAAAGTATTAACCGAAGTAACCAACATGAGTGAGATTAAGTCGATGAGAGGTTCCAGACGTCAGTTTTGATACTTTTTCAGTAAATTGTCCAGCCATTTTTTGAGTTGAACGAGGGGAGGCCAGAATCATTGAACAACCTGAGCAAGTTTCAACCTTCTAACCAATCAGAGAAGGCCAAATTCAGGGGTGGGAGCTCACAATGTTACAATGTTATAATACATGAACGTGCTCCTGGTTCACTCCTCTCCTCACACTGAGGCTTTGTGCTGTTAGCTGCTAGAAGACATCGCTATGGCCGACTCACAGGCTAGAAAGCTCCTAATTTCTGCATTAGCTGAAATGGCAAAAATAAGTCAAATAATTGAAGTTCACATCTAAATTTTATTTAAATTAAAGTTGAAATCTTAAGTGTTTTTGTTCTTCAGCTGCTCAGTTTAGCTGCCACGGTGTTGAAGTTGGGTTTGGATCCAGTTCATTTAGATTTGTGGATGTGAAATCTGAAATGAAATGAAAGAATAATATCAAATATTCATCTCCACCCCACTGGCCACACAACATCGCATCAAATATATTAATGTGGACATTAGTTCCCTTGTGATTGGCTGAGAGGTGAGCAGGGGGCGGTGACTGGTGACAACACCACTTTAATGAAAGTGATATGTAATAAAAAAAAAAGTGAGATCATAAAAAAACTGACATTATGAGATAAACAAATAACTTTTGGAAAAGGGGGAAACTGAAAATGAAAATTTTTATAATCAAATAAAAATGAGCACCAACTGTTAATAGATTAAAAAGAACGATTAAACAAACATAATATAATTTATTCCATAATATCATATTGTCACATGATTTTCATTATTAGAAATTAAACTGTCATTCTTGTATATGTGTGTGGTGTATAAGCAAATGTCCCATTACGTAAAGTGTAAAACATTTACATCCCTGCATGCTAAACTCAGTCATCCATGCAGACATTTGAAAGCATCCATGATGGTCATTTATTCATGATGCTGCATGGCTTCAGTGTGCCAGCTAACATCCCATTCACAAAGTGTGTTTCCATGTAACTTTGACAAACGCTGTCAAGGAGGCAACGGACTAAATTCTGGAGAAGATGCTTCATATTTAAAATTGTCACGACTTGGCACCAAACATAATCTACCAGCAGCTTAAACCCAAAAATATCTCTATAGGGATTCATGCTGATCTTGAGTAACCAAGCTAAAGTGTAGTGTATACAATATGTGTGTGAGCTTTTGTCTCGCTGGACACTCCCTGGAACAATGTACAGTAAAACAGGAAAAAGATTATCAGTTCTATTATTGTGAGGACGGAAGTTTGTATCCCCATCCACCACACACAGCACAATGCTGGCTCAGTATAGAAACAAGAGTCTCTGAGAACAAACACACACACTTCTGCCAATACAACCAGAGAGCTACTAAAGCAGCTTAGGGAGCAACCTTGGAAAAAAAAAAAAAAAACACCCATTCACTGCTATCGAGCATCAAACACACTGCAGAGACGCTTTCAAGCACCTATTTTCTGCTGTTCTAAGCAGCATGTCGAGCTGAAAGCAGGGATGTAGTGAAGTGAAAGGCAAACACATTACAACTCGTTTTGTTCTTTTTATTTGTAGAGTAAAGCCTAGTTACCCTTTTTTTCTGACGTAAGTGCAGGCCCAGTTTCTCATAACATTACCACATATTTGTATTCTTGTATAATTAGCACAAAACTTTCGTTTTCATTTTTAGCTCAGTTTTTGGGTTGAGGTTAGATTAAATTACATTAATAGATGTTATTTTGGTGAGAGTTACACCTGGTTTTGTTACAGCCTGCTCGTACATGAGCTCACTGTTTATGTTTTGAAACCCTCTTGTGACCTGCAATGATTTCTAAAGCAGTAAGCTGGGAGGGAAAAGTACAAATTCCCTGTGAGATCAGGCTGAAAAAAGAACTTACAACAGTCCACAGGGAAAGTGAGGCTCATATTTATGAATCCAGTTTTTCTTGGATGACGCACGTTTCTGCTGCTGCCAGTGACCATAACAACACTACATATTAATTTTGGCAATATTTAACAAGGGACAATTACTGGGGCTGTGATTCTTTTCTATTTTAAACAGGCTGGATAACAAGTTTATTTTAAATGTCCCATATAGTCTAAAGGTCTCTGTCCATGTGTAGTGTGATTTTACATCAGGTCTAGGTTCTATATTAATACTGTGAAAGTATCAAAGCCTCAGTCCACAGAGAAATGCACACAGCCTGTATTCAGAAACTGAGCCTTAAAACCAGCCGTCAGGACTTCTGGAACTTTGTGATGTCACAACAAAGCAGTCACCAAGCCCCGCCCACCTGGACCCACCATCCAAACCTTACGGAATTTGGTTTCTCTGAGTGTTTTACCTGAAATCTGCTTTATTTTTATTGGATCACTCAGAAAACAGTCAGTCAATCAGAAGAGAGGCTCAGAGCCTCCTCTCTTCTGATTGGCAAAGAATAACTTTTGGGTGGCCATGTTGTGGGTGGTCATTGATAAGTCATTTATGGTTCATCGGTTTCTCATTTACTATAAACCAGCACTAAAAGTCAGTAAGTCATCTGGTATTATAAATGTTATTATTATTAGGTATAAAGTTAATATCACGATACAGTCCAGCACAAATATTGTGATATACAATATTATCTCTGGCGGAAAAATAAGGCATAGGGTGGGAAATATTGATATTTGATATTATCGAATTCTGGTCCAGGCCTAATTGTTTTATTATAAATGAAAGTCATTAATAATGGGTTCTTAGAGTAGTTTTTTACTTGTGAAATACTGCACATGTACACTATACCCCTTCAAATGAAAGGGGCTGGAGTCACAGCCCTTTGATTAAACTGCTCACAGCTCATACACACATGCAGCTCTGCTCTGTATTGAAGGCAGAAAGGTTTGGGAGCCTCTGTATTAGGTTGTTATCTGCCTTCCTCTCTGTGTCAGTGTAAAACAGAGTGTGGTACTGCCTCTGTGGACACTGTGGTGACCTTCCTCATGGATTTCTGTTCACGTGTAAATAGGCCTGTTTATATTTTGATATCTGTGTGTGTGTGTGTGTGTGTGTGTGTGTGTGTGTGTGTTTGTGTGTTTGTGTGTGTGGTAGTTTGCATGCGTTCCTCTGTGCAAATGTGTGTGTGTTGTCAGATTTGTAAACAGGAAGTGTGAGGATGCATGCAGTCAGAGGACAAAGAGCCATGGGATTTCCCACAGTGACAGAGCTGCTCAGCTGAACGAGGCTTCCCGTGAGTGGGTGGTGTGTGTACTGTGTGTGTGCTGTGTGTGTGTGTGTGTGTGTGTGTGTGTGTGTGTGTGTGTGTGTGTGTGTGTGTGTGTGTTTCCTTTAACATGGGTGGGCCCATTTATGGTCTGTGTAAATTCTGGACAGCTGATAAACAGCATGAGACCAACAGAGACCAATTATCACAGTGAAAGATTTTCATGTATGTGTGTTTAATCTGATCAAAAGTTGGAACATATAGAGTCTGGGTTAAATGCCTCGAGTAGATTGTGTAATATTATAAATATGATCAATCACACTGCATTGTATTCATCAGTAGATCAAACTGACTGGCTCTGAATTTTAATGAAAAAGCAGAGTGTCAGCTGGTGTGGTATCAGTGCAGTTGGTGGTATCAGGGCCTGTTTTCACATGTGTTGCATTAATCTGTGGGAGCAGGCGAAACAAATAAATGTTGAGCAGTTGTCAGACAATGCAGGGAGGGGCTCAGAAGCTCAGAGCACCCCAAATTAGACACCATCCTCGCTGTCAAGACAACTGGTTCTGGCAGCTGGTTAAGGTTTGTTTTTTGTTTTTTTTATTTAACAAGCCAGCTCGTCCTCTTCTAAACTTTAAGCCACAATACTTGAAATGTGCAGCCTATACACAATGGTAATGTGCTCACATGGACATGAACTGTTGCCTATAAAACCTGCTGTATACAGCAGAGGACGGACAAGGTTTGCTGGTTCAAGCTACACCAGGGCCCCAGGCAGAGTTTAATTACATCTCATCAACCTGCTGCATTGTATGGCCACACAACTTTGTTCTGACATTGTTTCTAGAATAATGTCTCAGTAGCAAGACAGGGAGACCTCTGACTTAGATAATAAGTCAATATATTGATGAATACATTAACAATATCTTATCAGTTGCTATGGTGCTATGTGTGAGGATCCACCCTGAACAAAACAAGTTCATATCAGCATATCAGTGACATTTTGGTCAGATTACACAATCTTATATATGAATATGCACATATGTTTTTTTTCCATTGTGGTACAGGAATATTTTACTCACCATCAGATCACTTTGTAAAACCTGCAATGTAATTGCTTTTTATGGAGAGTTTTAGTGTTTCACAGTGATCTAAATGCTGTTTTGTGGTTTTCTGTTGTGATAAGAGATAGATATGTACATTTTTATATCACTGCCCCTTAAAGTCAGCAATTAGTGCCTCAAAACCAAAGATTTAAGGAAAGTATCTTCTTCATAAAATCATATCATGTTGGGATAACAATTAACAGTTTTTTTTTTTTACATATGTAACACATGCAGGAGAAACAGATATAATTTTTGCCTGGACTGCAACAGCACGGCCGGCCATTAACATGAATGTAACTGACTGACTGACTGAGTGATAAAGTTACACCATTGGTCGACTGGCTGAATGTTGGAATTTCCCCATTGGTTGCTGCTCTTTCAAAAATATTTGGCGCAAATAAACAATATTGACAACTGAGCGCCTTTGTCACTAGATTTCCCGATTTTTCAAACCTTAGCTACCTTCCATAGAAGACAGTCGTCATTATTCCCGTGAGCGAGAGGTCGGGCTTTCCCTCCGCAGGCACACCTCTCTATTCCGAGATGAATGAGCTTCTAACTTTCTCTCTGAGTGATCATTTTACTAGTTATACACCTGAAATCACAGCACAGTCTTTGTCTTTTGTCAAAAAACATCAGAGTTATAAAATCAGGATTTTAGCAGCAGCATATCAGCAGCTTGGAAATAGCTTGCAGAGATGAGAAGCGTATAGAGGTCTGATAAACTCAGTTCTTTCTAACTTCTAAGTTCTTTCATTTTCTTTTCACCTGAGGACATTTATCTTCTTCATACAACTTTTCTCACATATGCACTCGTACTCCTTTTCACATAGAAACAACCTTTGATGTGTGATATTGGTGGAGTTCCCCTTTAAGACTTTGTCTTCTTGCCTCTGTGGTCATTTTGTACATAAAACCTCATGTAGGCCTCAGGCATCTACTAATTTACAGTTGCTCTAAATTGAAATAGGGGCTATTAAAAATACAGTATGATCAATTTTTTTTAGATTTTTTTTAAAGCCTTTATGACACATCTCTGATTCACAAAATGACACTAAATGTCAGTCACAGTTAATTTCCTAAGGTGAATTCGGAACATTCTGCAGGCTACATATTGTGGAAAATGAATGACTGAAGATGTGGGCCCAAAAAATAAAAAAGTAAAGTAGCCCTAGGTTTTCTTGCGTTGATTGGGGTGGGTTTATTTTCTCATTAAACAGTGAGTCATTTTACTCCATGATGGCAACAGAGCTCCACTACATTACAGATGCAGGATGTCTGATGTCTGATTGAATAATCAATGGAAATACCATTTCATGTAGTGGTGAATTAATCATTTAAGCTATTAAAATATTAAACAAATGCCCGTCACAAGTTTCCAGAGCTCAAAGTGATGTCTTCAAACATCAAAAAGTCACATGGAATAAAGACGAACAAACTGAGTGAGAAGCTTTGCTGCAGAAGCAAATGTTTGATATTTTTACTTTTAAATTATAAAATAATTAATTAATTATCCCGTCAATGATTCAATCAATCTGCTAAGGTCAAAAAAATTCCATGCTGAAATTATCTTTAATGTCGATTGATTATGTGCTAGTGGGTGAATCAGTAGTTTAACAACACAAAAGAAACGAGAGGATGAAATTTGACTTGAGGAGAAATGACATCGCTGTCATGCGACTCAAATGTTAAAGTACTGAAGTTATTGTATTGATATACAGTAGCGATTATTTTCCATCTCTAATACTAAAAGAACAAGAGGAAGGTTTTGACATCGCATACTAGCTTAAAGGTTAGCAAACTACAGCTAGGCTAACCTTTTTTTATCTGAAAAAGAAGAATACTATATCTGGAGGAATGTTAAGTTTCTGTTTGTTAACCAGTAGCCTTTACTACAATGGTCTACCTTTTTTACAACATGATGGACACAAATTTGTAGTGAAATTTAAAGGAGCTATTTGTAAGTTGAGCTATTGCTATATAGCCAGCTTTAGCATTAACAGCTGTTTACTTGCCAGTCTTGCTGAGAGCTTCAGCCATGGTCTGCATTTACAAGACAAGAGGTTATAATATGCTGTCTTCTTCAGGGCAGCTTGGACGCTACAGTGACTCTGTATCAGAAAGTGAGCTTACCGGTTAGCATGCTAACTTCAGGGGAAGAAAACTAGTGATAGAAATAGAACAAAACGGTTGCTTTCCACTGCTGTCTTTAATGGTTGCTAAGAATATTTTACTTCCACCTTTGCTTATATAGCTCATAAAAAAACACCACCCATTTGTTCATTCATGCATCATAATTAACATTTTGCATCTGCTTTACCCTTCAATAATTATTACATTGCATTGTTTTATAAACCACGGCTTAACACAGAGGTCAGCTGACTGTGCAGCTCAGTACTACAGGCTACAAACCTCTGCACACATCTCTGTCAATAATCCCACACAGCAAACATGCATCATGTACAATTATATATTGCTACAAACTGGCGGAAGCCTATTCTTGACCACATTTAGATTTTACACTGATAATATTTAGAATATTTTTATCTGAAAACCTGCTCAACCAGGACACAGATTTTCCAACCTCTGCCCCCACTTCCTCAGGCTTTCAGTGTAAAGTTTAAACCATTGTTCATATTAATGCCTCTTGTACTTATTTATGTATGTTGTTTATTATCATTACCTATTGTCTTGTAGTCCGTGCTGTAATGTACTTAGTGTAAGTTTTACAGTTAAACACTGTGCTGCATGATATATGGGTCTGAGCGGTGTTGTGTTGCGTGGGCGTGTTGCTCGCTGCCTTGTCTGTTTCTCTTCCTGTCTCTCTGTGAGTCGAGCTGTTAACAGAGGATCTCTCTATGGTTGGAAAACTTGCTTTCACATCTCTGTGGGCGAGAACAAGCAAGTGGTTTTCTCACAATAAATATCTTTAAGGTGATAGATTGACTCTGTAAGAGTTAATTAGGTGGTAGAAATATTTAGAGCTATTGCATGTCACAGTACACATATTTACAAATAGTTGCTTTGAGCCAGAAAGTGATTGTAATGTGTGTGTGTGTGTGTGTGTGTGTGTGTGTGTGTGTGTGTGTGTGTGTGTGTGTGTGTGTGTGTAATGTAATGTTTAACAAAATGAGTTTGATGAGTGAACGGCTTCAGCAGCTTTAGGGGGAAACAACCTCCGCACTCTTTATTTTAAATTTGAGACAAAGTGGTGAGGCTCTCACAGCCTGTGTTTAGTTACTGTAGATTATTTTCTTTTCTTTTAGTGATGGGGGAAAATCATCATCAAGGGACATTTTCCTACAAAGACCTTTTATTCAGTCAGCTCTCAACCCACACGGTTCTGTATACTCACAGGTGGAGAGAGTTGAAACAGCTGTGCAGCAGTGGTTTTATCACAGGGAGTGGTAACCATCACAGTTCGACAGAAACATTTGGCTGATATTGGCCTTTTACCATTCTGATATTTAAAGCTGCAGGTAACAATCATTTTCACTATTGATTATTTATAGTTAATCGATTCATCTCAAAATGTCAACAAATTATGAAAATTGTTGCTGGTTAATTGTCAACCATCAATCATTATCACTACCAATTAATTGATGCATCTGTAGAGATATTTACCCGTCAGTGTAATCCATCATTATGGATTTGATGCATTTTTATTTTTGGACATTCTTCTCGAAGTGTCGTAGCTTCCTAGCAAGATACACACAGCTGCTATTAATGTAATTTAATGAGTTTTAGCAACCGGGTTGGAGTTTACAGTATATTCTATGATTTAAAAGTTTAACATGTCGGGTATTTAAATACCAATTCCAGTATTCCAGTTTATGTCAGGTTAAATATATTCAATATATACTGTGTGAAATTATATAAATATACACAAAATATGAACATAATAAATACATAATTATTTATCTTGTCGAACTGTGTTCCTTGTATTGGAAACAAGACTTTAAAACAGCATTTAGATGATAATGTTAGAAAACAAAACTGATCTAAAATATAGTTCAACAGTGAACTGAAAGAATAAATGCTGTCTGGATAAGGAGACTTAGACTCATCACCTTAGTATTGTTTTAAAAAAATATATAATAATTCATTTTATGAGCTAAGCTAGGCTAAATAGGTCCTACACTGAACAAACACATAAAATGAAACAGTCTTATCATCTAACTGTGGTTCTGATGGCAAATTAGCATAAACCAAGAGCCTTTGTGATGCTAACACAGAAAGCAAACTCACTCGTGTAGAGGAAATGATGAAAATTACAAAATAGACATAACTAGAAACACGTGTGATCAACTCTAAATAAAATATTTTGCATGCACGCCCCAAATTACTGGCTAGCAGCAGTTTGAGTCCAGTGTGAGCCCACCTGGTTGAAACCCTAGTGATATTTTCTACTCTGCTGTTTCTTACAGTGACCAGTTGACATTAGCATCAAAGCTAACTTGATTTGCTTTGATGGTTCGTACATGTTCGTCACTGTAGTTGCTCTGTCATTTTCTGCTCCATAATTTGTGGCTGTGCTGTAAAACTGGTGTTATCTTTGGGAAACAGGATTTAACCACCAGTCTTCCAAATAACTAAAAATGTAGCAGTGAAAAAGAGCAGGAAGTGGTGTTATTGAAACATGTCAGCTCTTCGAGTGTCCCTCCAGTGTTTTCCTGAGAAACAGTGTCTGCACAAACCGGGGTAAATCAGATAAAGAAATCACGGTCCTGAGGATATTTCAGCTGACAGCTGGATTTTACGCTGCGACTGCAGGAGCTTGAAGCCACTGACTTCTCCTCCTGGACATTAAAGTGAGTGTGGAGGGTTGAAAGCGTGTGTGTGCAGAGTTGCACTGTCATCATGAAGACGGAGGGAGTGGTGAATAGCTGGCCTTTTGGGGCTATGTAGCGAGGCGACTCTCCGTTCCACTGATCACTCCCCACTTTGATCAGCAAACCTCAGGCCAGGCTGCTCCGCCATCAGCTTTCTGAACACATTAGGTTTGATTTCTGTCATGAGTCAAACCGAAATTAGTTTGCTCCCAAAAAAAGCTCCCTGCCGTGTTTACACGGGATCCTCCTCGAGTCCCCACGAGCCTCTAATCGACATGTTTGACTCAGCTTAGGGTTTGCCTTATGAAACAACAACCCACAGCTATGAAAACCCTGAGAGGCAGCTAAAACTAAAGGAAATTGTAAAGGGGAATCCCAATGCATTAGTTGCAGGGTGCTTTTGTTTTTCTTCTTAAAACAGAAACAAACAAAAGAAACAACAAGAAAGGCAGGTAGGAACTAAAATGAATCTGCAGGGAACAAAAAGTAAAACATGTGGAGCAAAGGTCATTCAGTTACAGCACAAACAATCACGTGTCATGAAGAATTCTGCTTCAAAAGTGGGAAACTGCTCAGTGAAATCATAATGGAGAGGGTAAAAATTTAAAAAATGATTTAATTATTTTCATTTAAACTCGAAGATCATTGAGGCCAAAGCCCTCATTTACTATGTGGTAGAGTAGATAAAAATACCGGTTAAAAAAGGACATCAAATTAAAACAAACATATAAATACAATTAATGAATAATGTAATGACAAGAATCAATTAAAACAGGCACAAAACACAAGTTAAAACGTCAGAGATTCAGAATCTAAAGTGACCAAAAGGCACCAACGATTTCATTTTTAAAAGTGCTTTATAATGAGTTCCAGGTGGATGGTGCAAAAAAGCCAAAAGCAGTTCTTCCTAGCTCTTCCAGGTTCTTCCAGTTTATCAATAAAACATCACTTTTTAAATCTGAAAGAAATGAAACCTAAGTCTTTAATCTTATTCTGTATTTTTTACATCATTTAAACTCTAAAACGAACCGAAGCTACAACAACATCATCTCTAGTAAAGAGACAACAAAAATACACACTATAAAATATGATATAGTTATTGCACCTTTAATTCTTAGATGATTTATTTATCAAGGTAAGTTATGCAACACCACATTTCCCTGTGAGCTAAGGTAATGCCTCCTTTAGATTCAGCAACTTCTTACACCACGTTCAGCAGCAGAAACTGCAACTGAACACTGAACAGTAGTTCTGTCTCTCGCTTTGTTGTGTTTCGACTACATCCACCTCAGCTCAGTAACGTGTGTTTGCTTTGAAGCAGGAGTTGCGTGAACAAGGATCTGGATCTAAATGTCCTGATCTTCAGCCGTGATTGTCTTGCTTCTTGACCCGGCGTCGCTTCAGCTTCAGTTTCAGCTTCAGCTTCAGCCCGTGAGCTCAAGGCCACGAACGATTCCTCAGGATTCTCTCAGCAGAATCACGAGGCGACTGAAAGATGCAAACTGAGACGCAGCTGCCGCCACCTGTGAGCGCCTTACCGTGGAATGCAGTTTTGCTTTTCACCAGACTAACAGGTGCTGTGCTGCCAGCACGTCATGACTCATCTGCTCATTGAGCACTGATCCAAAAAGTTCTTATAGTGTTTTACTCATGCTGTCACTCTCATCTTTCTGAACATGGAGTCATAAACCGAGGAGGCAGGACTCAGCATGAAGAAGTGTTGTTGATGGTTTAACTGCAACTTCCTTGATGATTGTGCACTGTTTTCTTAGAAACATGTTGTAATTAAAGGCTGTTGTGCAACGATGAGTGTAATTTGGTGAAGCCACTGTGTTTGAGGATTGCCTTTGGAGCTGTGGACTGAAAGGTGTCAGCACATTTACTCTTTAGAGCTGCTAGAACTTCCTGTGATCGAGGTGTGATTTGACTACACAACTTGCGTGCTGACAACCTCAACCACATTTGGGACTCCTGGATGTTGGTGTTGAGGGTTTGTCACACTTTGCATCGTTATGAGAATATTATATTCTCACAGTGATGATTATTCTAACGATCACCTGAGGCCTAAAGAAAAATTGTGTAAGTATTTGTTTGTGGTGCAACTGCTCATCGCTGTGTTTATTTTCTGTCTCCATCAATCAACCAGAGTAGAAGAAAAGTTTGAATTTATGTTTGCCAGAGGCTTTCTTTTTTCTCAAGAACTGTACTTCATGAAATGTTACAGCTGCTTAAAGTCTGAGTCACTATTGACCGCTCGCTAAGCCTCAACCCCATAGTTACTGTTGCTATGCTTTTCAAGATTTCCAGTCTCACATACGCAAACTACAATGATAACAATGGCAGAACATAATTTGATGACTAAGTACGTGATGTCAAAAGGCTAAAGCTAATAGTTAGCAACAGCATCCTCACCAGCTGATCAATGTAATCTTAGAAGAGATAGTTAATCCTTGTAAACATGATGATGAACATACGACGACAAGACAGAGGTTAATGATTTATTACTTGTATTTCAAACACTATATTTCACGAGTTTGGCCGGGGTTGCTGGAGCGATAGCTTCCTCATACACAAAAGAACAGGACAGATGCTAACATAACAGTGCTAACATTACTCTAAACTCTGATATAGCAGCATTTTGGGGCACCAGCTTCCACACATTGGGGAAATACCACACAGTAGATATGCTGCTTGTGGATTGGGCTTCTTTCTTTCTTCTTATATACCTTGGCGTTAGAGTAGCGCTGGGTTAGATTGCTACAGCGGGTAGTAAGCTAGTTAGCCGGACATGCTAACATTTGCAATCACACCTTTTAATCCACTCTTTACAGTGGCCTCTCCTGGATTGTCGTCAGACACTGATAAACATTTATTTAGATGAAAATGCTAGTGTGCATATTAAGTTAGTTAGCCAGGCATGCTAACATTTGCAAACACACTGTGTAATCTATCTAATCTTACACTTTAGATCTTATTCATTGTTTTGGGAAGATAAAAAAAAAACAAAAAACACCATGCAGTCATTGGACAATGTTCAGTGAAACGGGTTCAGTGAATCGTTGTCTTGTAGAAATTAGTCACTGAAAGCACATTAAACATTTATTTACATGAAAATGCTAGTTAGTTTAAGCTAATTAGCCAGGCATATCTTTAAAATTCATCCATTAAAGTCACTTCTGACACAGCAACTTTTTCCATATGTTGCTTTTCTCTTGAACTTCCAGTTGTTGCAGACTAATAAAGACTGAACAGTGGTTGATGGCATGTTTGAGAGGTCAGATTCATATGATGTCATGTGTGGCATCTACATTATGAATAATGTTTGTTAGGATTGCTTTGAGCAGTATGGACTCTGTGTGGTTGTGTGGGTTTTATATTTCTCGTAAACACATGTACAACTACATTTGATTTACATTCTGTAATTAGTGGCACTCTGCCTGTTTTTCATGCTGACTAACATGATGACAGATTAAATGACATATGCATCACAGGACCCACTTCTCCATTTCAGTTCTCACATGGTTGTGAAAGACCGATGACTCTCAGGCAGATATCTGATCATCATTAACGCTGAATATAACTGAGGTGTTAATGTGCGGAAAACCTTTCCTCTTTGTTATCCTCGGTCTCTGGGTTGGTTTGCTGTTTGTTGGTTTGTGTGTGTGTGTGTGTGTGTGTGTCTGTGTGTGTGTGTGTGTGTGTGTGTGTGTGTGTGTGTGTGTGTGTGTGTGTGTGTGTGTGTGTGGGTGTCTGTGTGTGTGTGTGTGTGTGTGTGTGTGTGTGTGTGTGTGTGTGTGTGTGGGTGTCTGTGTGTGTGTGTGTGTGTGTGTGGGTGTCTGTGTGTGTGTGTGTGTGTGTGTTGACGTGGGTTTAGGCCCTTCATTAAACAGCTTCTTTCAGCTGCCACTTCTCGCTCTCTCTTCCTTCTTTCTGATTCTCTCTCACACACACACACACACACACACACACACACACACACACACGTGATTGTATGTAGGTCTACACCTGTGGGACACAGCACCTCCATAAACCCCAAGCAGCCACCAGCACATCAGTGAGCTGAGTGTGATGTCTGTGCTGTGGTCAGCACTGCTGCTTACTGAGCTCATTGTGCGTGGTGAAGTTTCATATAAAAGTGTGGGTGGTTTTCTTTTTTCTTGATATATATGATTTGTATTTTTCATGTATAGACCAGTTTCCACCTCTGACTAGAAGTAACAAAGTCAGGGCCACGAAATTATGAAATATCCCACCAGCTCACCGACCTGTTGTTACTAGAGCTCCAGAGAGAAGCCTGAGAGAGGAGATGTAAAACTACACTGAGATGGTTTTTGGTTCTTAAAACCACAAATATATCTTCTTATGGATCAACACTTCAAAATAAAACACATGGAAACATGTCTCTCTGTGTCTTCGGTTGGTGCTGGGCAGGTCGCCCACCAGCTGAAAACAGGCTTGTTATGAGCAGTGAGACTCAATTATCAATCAAATATCACCCAGATAATTTACTGTGCACTGCAAGCTGCCAGTTTCGCATTACACATAGTTAATTATATTTTTTAAATATTAGTTTAGCTTTAAAGTAATTATTAACCACACAAGGTATTAAATAACGACATGCACAATTAAATCTGCTGAAAACACTTCCAAATTTGTATGAAATAATACATCCAAAATTATAAACACAGATTATTGACACACGACACAAGTAGATCATTGGTTTTTAATCCAAGTTTAGCAGTGGGAGCCTTCAAAGACATGAAGCGATCCAACCTAATACATACAGTCAGCATTAATTCACACACACACACACACACACACACACACACACACACACACACACACACACACAACTCCACCCGTCCCATCCCACAGGAGCAACATCTGATGGCGTGCTGAGGAAGCTGCTCGCTCCCCAGAGATAAAACCACATTAGCATGTACGAGTTCTTATCTTCTGAGTGGTGGCTAATTAGATTCTGTGGCTCTAATATGAATAATCTGATGTGCCCTTCTTCCTTCTCCTCCTCATCATCACGCCAAAGCCTCCAGGTTTTGCCGAAGTAAGGGTGGAGACGTGAATGGGTGAATCTCTGTTCTTCTGTGCTTCTTTTCTTTTGAAACAGCTCTTTAATCTCCGGTAATGCATTATACAACTACACGGCCTCGCCAGTGAAAACTTGTGTAACTGCCACGGCATAATGAAAATTGAGACATCTGGCTTCACCATTTGCTGCAGCCTTGTTTGTTTTGTAAAATCAGGACTTAAATATCCTCATTGAAATCATGAATAAACCAGCATTCTCACTGCACTCTTATTAACAGTCTTAATATTCACTGTGAGGTCCGTCAGTGACGTACAGATGAACCGCTGTTTCACAAGGAACAGGGAGTTATAATTATAGTTCAGAGGAATCACCTCTTATGAAAAGTCTTCCTATGACAAGAATCAATGTTAAAGTCATCCTACACTCACTGTGTGTCATCTTCACAGGAGCTAATGAGGAACCGTCGCCTCCTCTGACTTATGATCCATATTGTTCTGCCCCCAGACTTTGTTAGCCAGTCATCTCTGTTTTACTCACAGTTCCTGGTGTGACATTCATTTACAATTACTCACTGATACTCTCTGACCTTTCGAATCTAAAGATGCAAGTGGAAAAATGAAAAATGAAAGTGTTGCTACCTTAGAATAGGTGCGTTTCATTGGAAAAGAAAACAAAATTACATAGGTTTTTCTGCTACAGCTACCACACTGTAAACATGGAACAAATGTTGAAGCAATGCACTAGTAAATTCATTGAGTAATTTCACCCTGGGCTGAAATTAGTCAGTAGTGGATGCATCGACCAACAGACTGACATCATCGTGCTTAAAGCTGTTTGTGGTTGAAAATAAAATACATTTACTGAAATATGAACTCAGACATGTCAGATTGTTGATTCATGTCATTATACAACTGTTGATTGTAAAAATGTTTAAATGTTTAATTATTATGAAATTCCCATTCCCATAATGCAATATTATTACAACATGCTGGTAAAACACAGGAGTAACTGATGATATTACATCATGTACAGCTCCAGGTCCCTGGAATTATATATACTGGTTTACAGGGATGTTAAATGGAGAGGAGCCATTTTAAATGCTAATAATTACACCTGTGCTTTTCCCGCTTGTGGCCTTCGTCAGGGTCGTCATCACAAAACACATCACAAGTAACATTTAAATAAGATATAATACCGAAAACATACAAAACAGTCAATCGTGTGTGAGAACAGATATCTGCTTATGGCACTTCTTCAGAAGATGAGCCTGTCATTTTGTGGCTTCAGGCCAGTCATTGTCTCAGGCGGGTGGGGTGTGCTATTTATGTTATACAGAAGTCGTCGTAAAAATACATGAATACACATAAATACATCCAAACCTACCAAAGCTATCTGGAAAGCTAACATAGCTAATAATATTAATCAAGCTAATATCCAAGGTAATAATAAAATTACTAAATTATATATTTTTTAAAAGATATCAGATCAGATATCAGATTAAAGCTGCAACAATCAATATTTTTATATTAACAATGAATTAAATGACAGTGCAGTGTGCAAAGGTGTCGCACACATTGACAAACCCACAGGGAGCACAACTTTACAGTTTGGTTGAAATTCATCATCTCATCAACGCTGTTTCCAACAACAGCCAAATATTTGTAGAGAAGAAGCTCTGATAAACTGTACATCACAAACCCAGACAGACAAAGTTAGCGCCTTGCTAGCGAACATAGTAAAGCATTTAACAACTACAGAGCAAAGTAGAAGTAGAGTGAATATTGGATGCATTAGCACAAATGCTAATGTTGCTCCATTTCTGCTGAATGTGTAAATAGCTAACTGCTAGCACATTCAATGAACACACCTTCACAAAGGTGATAATATGTCGTTTCACTGCTTGTTGAATATCAATTATTGCAGCTTTAAAATTAATTCTACATATATTTCCTCAATCTTCTTCCAAACGTCATACAAATGTAATTTTCTATCTACTTGTGTCTGGTTTGTTAAAAGTTAAAAGCAAAAATAAATCTGTCTAAACTTAAAGTAAAAGCATTAATAACTTAGCAAGCACATACAAAAGCTTCTAGTTGTAATTTTAGCATTGACAGGAAACGTAGGTTGTTACTTCCACCACTGCCAACAGCAGTTTTCTCTGAGCTCTAACTACATACTAAGAGAAAAAAAAACACATTTCCATTTGACATTACAGTGTTTTTCTGTCTGAGTTGCTGAATTTCTATTTATTCTTTTGAGGCCGTCAAACCAGAAAAGACTTGAATAATTCACCAGTTTTTCTTTTTCCAGTGACACCGTACCCAACTCCAATGGCATTTCTGTTCAGTCAACAACTTTGAACCTTTTCCATATTTTCTTCTCCTCCTTTAAAGCCCTCACTCGCATCTCTAGCTGTTTTTATAGTCAGAGTTTCCACATAGGTGTGGAAGCTGAACAGTTCTCCTTTTATTTGCAATCTGCTGCCGGAAAAGTCCCGAGGATACAAACTCCCGTACGGAGAACGACATCAGTGTGTTTCCTCTGCTGTGTGGAAGAAGTTGGCACATTGCTCTCACTGTTAAACTGTTACTTCAGAAGATACAGTAGATGGATAGTTTGTATGTGAACAGTCTCAGAGTTGTTGAAGTCTTAATTCGATTTTTTCTTCTGTGTTACAGACTGAAAGCTCTGGTGTCAACAGGAGGTCGGAGTGTGCAAGCAGCATGTGACTGGTAAGTTTAAACAACAAATGTGTGTATACAGTACATTCACATATACACAACACAGGCCCGAGGAAAAAGTGTGTTATACTGCCCTCTGCTGTAGAAGGGTGGTAAAAGTCTGTCTCTAAAAGTCGCAGGTTGTATATCCCTTCAGCCTTTCCAAGCCGGGTGAAGCGGCTTTTAGTTTCTCTGCTCCTCACCTGTGGGACAAACTTCCTGAACACCTGAGATCTGATGAAACTGTCAGCTCATTTAAATCAGGCCTTAAAAAAAGGCTGCAGCTTATACCAATAAATCACATATATAACATCTTTTTAATGTTGTGCATATTATTATTGTTAATGTCTTTTATTTATTTAAAATGTTGCCCTTAGTTTTCTGCCTGATCTTATGTATTTAAATAGTTTGCAATGCATTTTAATGTCATCTTAATTTTATATTTTGGATATATTTCCATGCCTCCGGAAAACACTGAATGCTATATCATACACCTGAATCCAAACTCAATAGCAATATGTTACATAATAACAACAATAATAATAATAATAATTTTCTTCATTTAATTGTTTCTTCAATTAATCATTTAAGTCCCATTTAGGTTGGAAACGTCCTTTGTAAGGGAGACCTGCCCAAGATGTAAAAAGTTACAGACAATACAGAAAAAGATGAAGCAACACTAAGAACAGACAATAATACTCAATAAACTAAGATTAAAAGAGATACAATTAAGGCTGGAGTAATTAACCAGTGAACTTACAGTCTACAGACTATTCCAGGTGTTTGGAGCAGAAACATGAAGGGCTGAACATTAGACCCAGACATTGAATATATGTCTCATGATTTTAGATCACAACTGCAAGATGAAGTATATGAAATAAAAGAAAAGTTTACATGTTCTCCTTGTGCCTGTGTGTGTTTTCTACGACTTCCTCCCACAGTCCAAAGACACACAGGCAGATTAACTGTAGAATCAAAACTAACCATAGGTTTGAATGTGTCTGTAAAACTTACTGGGACAATACAGGATTCTTCTTCTTCTAATGTAAACATAAATGGCCATCTGTCTCTATGTGTCAGCCCTGTAATTTGCTTTATAAATAAAAATGTTCCATTGACATAGTGGCTGGAGAGCAACCTACCTTCAGTTTCCCATTGTGTCAAGCCAAATAACATTTTATGGATATTTCCAAGAGATATCAACTCTATTGTCTTCCCCTGAGTCGTAACAGTGTGCACGGTGTCTGCAGGAATCAAATCAGTCAGTCAAACTCAATTTAGTTTTATCTACATTCACCACAGGTTTGAGGAGACTGAGCCCAGACTATAAAATATTTAAGGGAGACTCTAGTTTATGAGGTGAATATGAGAGAGAGGATCCACTGCAATAGCAATGAGCACCAGTTCATGCACATTAACACCTAAATATATTTAAAGACAAAATGAAAGTGGGCTAAACACAGAACCTTGGGGTGCTCCATTAAGTACAGAAAGACGAGTTGAAAATAAAGCCTGTTTTTGCCCATTAAACCATGTGCATGTATTTAATTATTTTATAGCAAATAAGATCTTATGAAATCTTGAATGAGGTCCAAGGAGTTTATTCATTCAAAGTCACTGTTGTCATTGCTGCAGGGAGAGAACAATGTTAGCAGCAAACAGGCAGACAAGGCGGAAAGTTTTGTGTCCCAGAATATCAGTTCAAGACAGAAGATGTTCCAATTATAAAGGAGCTGAAGGGCTGAAATGTGCCGGTCGCTGTGAACCGGTCGTAAGGCTGAAATCATTTGCATTCGGGACTGTGTGATTCTGCCCGGTTCATCTTTTGAGGTTTTATTTGTGCCACAAGGGTAAAGCTGAGCATTAAATATTAAAAGAGAACAAAGGCATCGTGTCCTGCTCTTTTCCTTGACTCCATTCACCTCCGTCTCTCCCGCAGGCTGTTTTCCCACGTGGACGACCCATTCCTGGACGACCCTCTGCCCAGGGAGTTCGTCCTCTACTTGCGACCCAGTGGACCGCTACAGAACCAGCTCTCCCACTTCTGGCAGCAGAGCCGGGTCACTTGTGGCAAAAACAAAGCCCACAACATTTTCCCTCATATCACTCTCTGCCAGTTCTTCATGGTGAGCTGAATGCATCAACTGAACTTTGATGAAGGCCGATGGTTAAAGGTCGTTAAAGGTTTTAAGGTCATGACCGAGACGGAGTAAATATCAGCTGGATTCTGTTTGCGTGATTCTCGTCTTTGTCCTCGCCTCTTTCTGACATGAACCTCATCACGATGATGTGATGGCATTTTGACAGAGCTATAGTCACGACGGCAGTCTCACCAGGTTGGACCTAGTGACAGTTTTCTAACTGTTCTAACACCACTCAGGTCTCAATTCAGAGCCAGAAAAACTCATTTGTGCAAAGAAAAGAAATCACAAGGTTGTGTAACCACATTAGTGATCCTCTCTATATTTAAGATTTTCATTCGTACCAGTTTTATCCTGCAAAACACTTCACATGCAGCACGTAAGTAAATAGGAATAACTGTAGAGCGCCAACTTAAAGGGGCCCTGCGGACCTTTCTTATAAGCAAACACAGTTTTGTTTACATTCAGTGTTACTCACTAAAACATGTTGTGTGTATCTCTCCTGCATGTTTACATCCAGGTTATTTACAATACACTTCTGCCGGTGCATTTCTACATTCCTTTGCACAATATCTCCATCAACTGTAAACTGGTGGAACAAGGTGAGACTGGTGGCAGGAACGTGTAACGCAGCTCTCACATGTACGTCTCTCGTCTCATGTACAAACAAAACAACAACCCACTCTTAAAAACAGCCTCTAGTGGTTACACTGGGAACCTTTAAGATGTTGTGCTCTGTCAAACATTCAAAACTGGCAGCAGAAATCTCTACAGCAGCCTTTCTCAAAGAGCGACCCCTGGTGGGCCGCAAGCACATTTATGAAAATATCATGTTTTAAATTGTCTGTGAATGACCACAAAGCCGTTTATATGGCTGTTTAAATTGTTTATATTGTGTTGTGTTTTTGAACTTACAGCAAAGGAACCGACTTTCTACTGACGTAGCTACAACACGTTTACACTTTAGATTTAAGTCAGAAATTATCGGGGAGGGGGACGCCTCGGTGGCTCACCTGGTAGAGCGCGGTCAATGCCACTTCCCTGTCTCTCTCACTGTTACTATAATATTACAAAAGGCACAAAAAAAGCCAGAAAAAACTACATAAAAAAGAAATTTGAAAGGAAATGTGGATGAAGCTAACAGTTAGCCTGCCCTGGGATTGTGCTAAATTTTACCAGTTATCAGCTGTTAACTATCAAACAGAAAACAGACATAATCATGGACTCATCAAAACAAATGAAACCTCCAACACACAACAGTGTTAAGTGTCAAATCTTACCGGTAACGTCACCACGACTGAGACTCGTAGTGTGTTTGATGTGTGTGCGTGTTCATGTGTCTGATCATTTTGGAGCTAACATAAAAAGCACCACTTGTGCAGTGTGTGAGGTACAGGATTTGCCAATGATTGGAACGCTGCCTCAGGTTGGGGCGACCTGATGGCAGAGCGGTGAGGGTGCAAGACTGTTTGCTGCATGCCATTCCCTGACTCTCCATCCCCACACTCCACATTTAATTGTTGTATCCAATAAATGAAAATGCTCAAAAAAAGAAAGAAAGGAAAAAAAAAAACTCAGGTGTCCCGGGTGTGATGTTCCTCCCAAGCTCGCCACGATACAACCGAAGTAGTTGCCCTGTTGGTTGTGGGGATGTCTGAGGAGTTAGGTGGTCTGTGAGTTTTATGTCAGTGGTTAAAAAACATCACTTTAACAGATAAATGAAAACAGCAATGTTGCATATTCCATGTCTTATGATGGTTTCTGTCTTTTTCCTTCCACACAGTGTGCAGACCACAAAGTAGAAGCTCTCTGCGAGGCCCTCCAGGCCACCGTACAGCAGTGGCGGGGTCGCTTTCCCAGCCCGCTGCCCCTGGAGCTCTACACATCCTCCAACTTCATCGGCCTCTTTGTGGAGGAGCAGGTGGCCGACGTCCTCAAGCAGTTTGCAGCCGACTTTGCCACAGAGGCTGCGAGGAAGGCAGGTAGGAACCACGTACCCACAATGCCCTGGGTTTGTAGCACTGAGCTGCACGTCTCCTCTTCTTCACTGTCTTTCTTCATCACTATGTTGTGGAGTGTTTACAGCGTGTCAGCATCAGTTCATCACATTCACTGTGTAACGTGTGGTGACCAGGTTTCCTGCTGTGGACGGTCGTCGTGTCGGGTTATTGAAGCACTCGCTCCGTCTGTCACTGTGACTGTTTTTAAACACAGGAGAAAATGAGACTGGCTGCCAAACGCTACTTCAGGCCACTAAGTGCCAAATCAGATTAGAGGCTGTGGTGTTAGCGCTAATGCTCCGTCACATTTCTGCTTCACGGTAAAGAGACAGATCAGAGCGTGTCATCAAAATCGCATTTGGATACGTTGAGGGTTGTAACTCCACTGCAACTTCTTACATTTTTCATGAGGTGCATTTTCTAGACTTTCTCTCAGTGTAAACTCTTTATTAGTGAACACAGAGTGATCTCAGCTGCGTGGTTACCCAGGCGCAGCTGCCTTCATCTCCTCCGAGAAGAATAAAAAGAACAGAATATGATTTTAGATGGCAGGTTTAAGCCTTTTCACGTGTCAAGATTTTGTCCATATACCTCCATCGAGGAGAAAAAACACCCACTGCTACAGACTAACAGGTACAAATCTTTTATTTGACACAAACTTGGGAGCTGAGGCGAGGGGGGGAAAGATATTCAGGTTTGCCCTTGGTTGTGGGGATCAAGCGTGACTGGTGTGGAGGCGTGCAGACAGACAGGCTACAAACCTGTCATATAAGGCGTGGCACATCACAAACCCTCAATTAGCACAGCGATTCAGCGGGGAATGACCCGGGAGGTTTCCTGCCGATTTAAGCCGTACACATCCTCCAACTGTGAATTACATAACATTGTCTGTGGAAAAAATGAATGGGACTGTCAGGGGCTCCCAAAATAGCTCCTCCCACTTTGTAATGCCATTGGCGAGGCCTTCTACGAAATTATAGTAAACCCATCAATCATGTTTTTATTTGGCAACCAGCCATGACCAGATCCTGACTGGGCAGGACACAGTGGCATTTTTACAATACACACAAAGTGCAGTGATTATTGTGAAGGTTAATTTATGGTAAATTATTTTAAGATGAAAATCAGAAATGATACAATGAGATTATGAGCAATTCTATCTAATTATCTCCCCAACAATATGCAGTGTGTCACTTTTTATGATGTAGTTGATCTCACTGAGCACTGATGAAAATGGGTTTTAACAGCAGAAACCGATGATCTTCTCCATCATGCAGAGGTCCATGTGGAGCCTCACAAGAAGCAGCTCCACGTCACTCTGGCTTACAACTTCCCCACCGATCACCTCCCATCGCTGGAGAAACTGGCCAAGGGCATCGAAGTCAAGCTGGGCTGTGATTGGCTGGCTGTCTTGTTCTCCCGGGACATCCGTTTTGCTAACCATGAGGTAGCATTTATTCAAACTAACGAGATCACAGATATTAATTTGTTATGAATGTCAGTAACTCTGCGTGTCACGTGTGCAGACCCTGCGGGTGATGTATCCCTACATGCCTCAGAATGAGGACGAGCTGGAGCTGGTTCCCGGGGATTTTGTCTTCATGTCTCCGGTGGAGCAGAGTAGTACCAGCGAGGGCTGGGTGTACGGGACCTCGCTCGCATCCGGGCTGTCCGGCCTGCTGCCTGAGAACTACGTCAGCCTGGCCGATGAGTCTGACACCTGGGTCTTCCATGGGTGAGCAGAGAACCCCACTCTTTTTTTTTACCCAGATGAAATGTAGTTTGAACACTCTTGTTCCCAGAGGGTGAGTCCTAATAATTTTGGTGACTCCTTAACCTTTAATGAAGTAACCACGACTTCAAAATGTTCTCAAGAAATATCAAAATGTATTTCTATGTCACTTGCTGATCAGATTCAGGCTCCACCCTCTTGATTTTGACGTATCTTTTTATAATCAATCAATAAACAAACATGTACATGTCGTCCTCTGTCACACGTTGTTCGTAATATAATAAATCAGTAAAAGGAAACCTTTTTCCTATCAAATTAAGAGCCGGAGTTTAGACAGTTTAAAATGATACAACTTGATATAAAAGCTCCATATGTTTTATTTGAGGTGTTGATCCATAAGAAGATATATTTGTGGTTTTAAGAACCAAAAACCGTCTCAGTGTAGTTTTACATCTCCTCTCTCAGCTTCTCTCTGGAGCTCTACTAACAACAGGTCGGTGAGCCAATCAGAAGAGAGGAGGCTCTGAGCCTCTCTTCTGATTGGCTGACTGTTTGAGTGATCAAATAAAAATATAGCAGATTTCATGTAAAACACTCAGAGAAACCAAATCCTGCAAAGTTTGGATGGTGGGTCCAGGTGGGCGGGGCTTGGTGACTGCTTTGTTGTGACATCACAAAGTTCCAGAAGTCCTGACGGCGCATTTTAAGGCTCAGTTTCTGAATACAGGCTGTGTGCATTTCTCTGTGGACTGAGGCTTTGATACTTTCTCAGTATTAATATAGAACCTACACCTGATCTATAATCAAACAATAGTTTGTACTTTATTCCTGATGCCCCGTTCTCCTCGTCCTCCACAGCTCCCATTCATTCTTCAGCTGTGGTCCCAGTGACAAGACCAGTAAGGAGAGAGGGATGTTTGACGGACTGCTGGACAGCCGACGCCCCGACAACACAAGTCCTGGAGACACGCCCACCCTCAGTCTTATATGTCATCCAATGCAGGTAATTTTTTTGTGCAGGTTTCACATAATTAAAACTCAATCATAGATGAGGTTGTGCATAAACATTTTCACAAAGCCCTTTAATTTATTGAAGTCTTTTTATTCCCAGCAGGTCCTGCGGATCAGTGGGAGTCACTCTCGGCAGTCCAAGCGATCGCTTTTCGTCTGCCGGCACGGAGAGAGGATGGATGTGGTGTTTGGCAAACACTGGCTCTCCCTCTGCTCAGACAGTAAAGGTGAGCGCATCCTACGAGGATCTTCAGAGGACAGAGAAAAGCTGCCGAAGAGAAAAACGTTGTAGTTTAGGGTTTGAAAAAGTAGATTATAGAAATAAGTTGAATAAAAAAGTGTGTTTTTGTTGTTCGGCAGGTAGATATGTCCGTTCCAATCTGAACATGCCTCCCAGTCTGCCACTGTGGGGAGGACAGAGAGACTACGACATGGACACTCCTCTCACTGTGTTCGGCGCCACACAGGCTCGACTAGTGGGTACGTCACCTGTACAGATCCAAGCGATGTGTTTCACCTGGTGTCAGAGGACTGAGCCATTTTGTTAATAAAGTGTATGTGTGTTATTTAACATGTGATTTTCCAGGTGAAGCCCTGTTAGAGAGTAACACGGTGATAGACTTTGTGTACTGTTCTCCCTCCCTGCGGTGTGTTCAGACTGCGCAGAACATCCTGAAAGGTAAGAAGAGTTTCCCAGAGCAATCATGACGGGACAGGGATTCTCTGACGTTCACTCACCCGTGTGTGTGTGTGTGTGTGTGTGTGTGTGTGTGTGTGTGTGTGTGAGAGAGCAGGTCTGCAGCAGGACAGTAAACTGAAGGTGAGGGTGGAGCCGGGGCTGTTTGAATGGACCAAGTGGGTTTCTGGGAACTCCCTCCCTGCATGGATACCCCCAGCTGACCTGGCTGCAGCCCACTTCAGTGTGGACACAATGTACAGGTGATACAAGCGAAACACACACTGTGCAACTGATCATATGTTCTGTGTGTAATTAGTGACGTAAATATGTTTGTAATGTGTAAAACAGCTCATCTAATTCTGCAGATGTTTTCATACAAAAACAAAGTGACGTTTGAATTAAATGTGTCACAGCCAGCATTATATTATTAAAGAACTTAAATAGTCTTAAATAGTAAAAATAGTGAAAAAAATAGTAGAATGTGTTTGATTAATATGCTGCAAATCTCCATTTATTATGCCGTGAGAGAATTTCTGTGTCTGTTTTAAACTCAGAGTGGAAACAATAGTGGAAAAAACATTTCATGTATCACTGACGTAAATATCATGAAAGGCAACGTGATTCTACTGACCAATAAAAAATGTCTCTTCTGATCTTTATTACTTGTCACGTCCATGTCATGACCCTGTTGTAATGATGCTGCATTTTTTTTCCGGTGATCTGATTGGTCAGTAGTCAGAGCATTGGTTACTATGGTGATACCAGAAAACCTGAGTTAATCCCAAAGAAATCAGGTTAAACCACAGATCTCGCTCCATGATCATATCCCCTGATCCGTGACTGTGGCTCGTTTCATCATCACTTCTTTTCCCACTTTTTTCTCTCCAATGTGAAGAATCAAAACAGTGGAACGGCCTGAAATGAAATCCTTGAACTCCTCAGTAGTAGTAAAGTAGTAAAGATTTTCCTTAAAGGGTATCCAAAATAAAAACAGCCTAATGTCTTCACCTTAAGGTTTCCATAAAAAGTTCACTTAAGTATTTCCGGTTTTCTCCTTATCTTAGTCGTATACTTAAAGGAATCACTTACAGTCATTTAAACCGTTGCACAAAAGACCTCAGCGACCAAAGTAAGGAGGAAAGAAAAAGAGTGTTTTATGTTACACAAGTGCTAATGGCAGCAAATCAACGGTCGCTACGGAAACAATAGAATTTTACCGCTGTAGAAATCTCTTTTACTTCACCGTAACTAAGGAAACATTTTCTGTGCAACACCCTCAAGTAACTCCCTCAGCTAAGGAGAAATGAAAGCTTAAGTGTCAGAGCTAAGTAGAAGACTTAAGGTGTTTATTGTGATGATTCACACAGTATTTAATGCATCCAGAGGTCAGAGGTCACCTCCATTAAAAAAAAAAACACATTCCATATCATAATATCAAATATTAAATCCGTTCTTCTTCATTTTTCTCTTGTCAACATCGTTTATCTTGTTTTCATGTCGTGTGCTTTGCATTCGCAGCGTCCGATCATGTGTGTACTTACTGTATATACAGTATATACTGTACAGTGTTTACTACCTGCAGCTGCAGCTGTGTTGTTTGTTCCTCTCTCACAGCTCTGGAGCTCTAAAGTCTCTGTCACTAGTTTTACTTGTCAAATCTCTTTTTCACTGAAAACAACCACAGACCACAGAGCACGTCTGACGAAAGCCTCCACTCAACAGAAGCTATGTTTTTATATGTGGTATTGGTTTTCTGATAACTGGTACTTGTCTCCATATAGACCTCTGATCCCCGTCAGCAAGCTCACTGTGTCTGAATCCTATGAGAACTACATGAGCCGGAGCTACCAAGTGACCAAAGACATCCTGGCAGACTGCAAAAACACTGGTGAGAGACACGCAGCCGAGCTCCTGGAGAGTTCTGTAACAGGTTGTTGAGTTTGTGTAGGAGAGCTTTTACTTTATTGTTTTACATTCTCATGTGTTTGTTCCTCTGCTGATGTTGCATCCTGCCTTGGTTTCCACTCTCCGTAGGAAACAACGTGCTGATTGTAGCCCACGCTTCTTCCTTAGAGGCCTGCACACGCCAGCTGCAAGGCCGCAGCCCACAGAGCGCCAAGGACTTCATCCAAGTAGTCCGAAAGGTCTGTTCGCTGCGTCTCTTTTTCTTCTATACGTCCCACTTCTCCGCCCATCCATCATTGCTTCCATCTGGTCCCCTCAGTCCCCCTCCCCATCCTCATTGTGGCTGGATGTGCAAAAACATGGGTGTGTGCACTTAAAACCCCAGAGATGTGAAGCATCCGCTCGTAGAAATAAATAAAAAAAAGCAAATCACTTTGTTCAAATGTTCAAAAAGTTTTTTGTTTTCACCCACCAGCAGACAAACAATGAAACGTCCCTGTTAGTGAATCTAAAACAGCTCTCAGGAACATGCGTGGATTCTTCAGGATCTCATGTTATTTGTCAGCTAAAGAGAAAAAAGATTTTTGAATAATTACACTGAAGGAAAGAAATGTCTGGTTTTTGACCTACTCTTTAAAATACGATCATATTTTCATCTCAGTTACAGTGACGAACAAACACAATCTATTTTAACTAGCAACACACAAATCATTGTGCTGTTCTTGTCCGTCTTAAAAGCTTCATTTAAACATTCACAGTGTGTTCTGGGAAAAGTATGAGCATCAACCAAAGCCAATTAGAGTCAGGAGTCGGCAACGATGGAGTCCTAGAACCACCTCCCCATGTTGTCTGTCTCCACCACTAGTTTCAGGTTACATCCCTGTTTATCCAGAGTCATATAAAATATTAAACATTTGTGTTAAATTTTGTCGTAATGAGTTATGGCTAAAAAATCTAATCATCTAATCAGTTCATCTCTGAGAGCCAGGGGACGTTTGTGCCAAATGTGAAGGGATTCCCTTGAAGAGCTCCTGAGATATTCACAAGGGCATAACCGTATTTTGTGAGGTCACCGTGACCTTTGATCTTTGATCTTTAACCACCAAACTCTAATCAGTTCATCCTCGAGTCCAAATGAATGTTTGTATGAAATTTGAAGAAATTCCCTCAAGGCGTTACTGAGATATCGCGTTCACAAGAACGGGACATTTGGAGTTTCTTCTTACTCACAAGAAGAAACATCTGCTGTTGAACCAGGCCTCACAAGAAATAGATTCCAAAGGATCAATAACTGTTGATTACAGAGTCATCTCATGAGTTTAGATACTCATTAGTCCTCAGTCAGACAAACTGTCTATAAATGAAATGATTAAGTTCTGTGGCGCCTAGTTGACTTCAAAGAACAACACAGATGCTCAGTAAGATATAAAAAAAAAAGCATCTCAGAGTAACAGCTGAAGGCTTCAAGGGAATCACTGGAGCTGGTTAACATCTCCGTCCATGAGTCTAACAAACACGAGTCATGGAGCAATAAAAACATTTCTGCGCCCTGATTAACGGGTTCAGTTTTGCTGCCACTTTGTTCGACATGTAAACACACGTGACATTTGGTCTGAAACTCTTGTCCAGTCTGACGCTGACTCAGTGAACAGGCAGGAGACTGAGCACCGGCTCACATGCTCACTAGTCACATAATGTTGACGGTGCTTGTGGATTAACACCAGACCAAACTTCCTCATTAGATAATGGTTCTTTGTTCGGCTGCTCATTAGGGAGAAAATGGGGTCACAAGCTTTTGTAACTCAGGTCAGAGAGGCTTCAGTGTTTGTCTGCATGTTCTTTAACAAAACAAACTTTCCCTTGATTTTGAATCAACGAAACTGAACATGTCAGGACAATAGACAAAGAAAAGAAAAAGCTCATTCTCGCCTCTTCAAAACACATCTTCTATTTGTTTTCTGTGTTGTGATTTGATTTTAATGTGGCCTGGAAAATTCATGTCACAATGAAAGAAATGTATTTATTATGATTATTATTAAGGACAAAAAGATAAATAATTATCCTTTTAAAAATGTTTTTGTTTCATTAGACAGTAAATGCACAAATGCAAAGGAAATACTTATCAGTGTAATATCTAATGTGATTGCTCTGTTTGAGCTGTGTGTCTGTATCTTGAAACAGGAAAGAATCACAAAGTTTATTTGAGAAAATTCTGGAAAAAAGTTGATTTGTGTTGAAAACATGTTGAAATATTCCAACTTTGGTATTTTTTATTTTATTTTTTTCCACTTTTTATAAGAAAATAAATATTTGAAACTCACTATTAAATTAACAGTAAATTAGTTTATTTATGTAACTTGAGTAATTTGACTTTGTTACAGTTTAATAAGATCAACACATCAGCTCACTTCTCTGAAATATATTCATAATTTGATTTCAAATAAATACAGATATTGGATATTCACTGTCTTCAATCAGCAGTATGATGAGGTCTTAACATATTTACATTGTGCATATGTATGTTTTATTATCACTACTATGTTTGTTGTAGTTGTTTTACTTCAGGGGACCATGATCTAATATTTGAAGCTTTTCCTCTCTGACAGAATTCACTTCTGAGAGAAATACATTATAACGACCAAATTTACCTCCTCAAAAACAAATCAAATGATCGAACAGTTTTATTGTTGGTGCCACCAGAGGGCTGCAGAGCACAAAGTCCAATGAGCCACTGTCCAGCAGTGCGGCTTATTTGTTTATATTCAGTAAAACAGTCAAATTCACCAAAGAAACAAAAAGACGTGATCAGGAAAATGTTATAGAATGAAAACTGTCGATGTTGATGATGCCTGTCGTACTTTCATTTCTCTTCCTGAAAGTAACCGTTGATTCCTCTGCTCGGTCTTCAGATCCCCTACCTGGGCTTCTGCTCCTGTGAGGAGCAGGGAGACACGGGGGTGTGGCAGTTAGTGGACCCTCCCATCCTCCCCCTCACACATGGACCAAACCACACCTTTGACTGGAGGGAGGCACTTCTGCAAGAATGATGTCAGCCTGATCTGAACCCCCCCGCCTCATCCCCACGCCCCCTGAACCCGGTCATACTGTACTCCCACAGACTGCATTAACAAGTGTCAGACCAGTGGCCTCCAAAACACTGGGACCTCTCTCTTTACACAGCAGTGACGGTTGAAGGAGCTTCCTGCCTGAAGATGAGGAGCCGAGTCTCATCAATTTATCAAACACCCACAATTCATTGTGTGATTGAAGGGAGGAGAGGCTGGTTTGGTGGTTTGCAGGGTGGCTGGGTGTTGGATGCACTCACTGACATTCAGCTCCATCATGCTTACATCCCGTCAGCCCAGTCTCAGGAAATTTTGTGAAATTAGCTCCGCCTCTGTGCATGATTAGCAAGAAACTTATTTTTCCCAACATGAATATTTTGATGAAGTCAGCCAGACTAAACCAGAATTGTGACTCTGAAGTAAGGCCATTGAAAGCTAAGATGTGGACGTTAGAGATATTAGCTTTTAGCTCAGAAGACTCAGGTTCTGTTTCTATTTAGCAAAGTTCATTCTCTGAATTTTCTGAAAGTTTTTTCCTGTTTCACTGAGCCGAACAGTTTTAGTTCCCTGACTGTAAACAAAGCTAAAGCTAGATAGCAAAATAAATCTACTTGCGCCACATGCTTGTTTTCCTCTGGCCCGGAATACGCTCAGTTCCATGGCCCAAATCTGGCTCATATACAGCATGACTGTCAGATGCTACTTCCACATCTGGACCAACTCTGGCGCACACACAGAAAATCTTTCGGCTGTCAGTCAATACAGACAGATAACAGCCAGAATCTGCCCAGATGTGGAAGAATGTGGGCCAGACTCAGGCCAAGATCCCAGTTGTGTGTTGGGCCAGAAGATGCATTTTGCTATCAGCAAATGTTAAACTAAACTGTTAGCTAATGTTAAACATTAGCTGTGTCTGAAATCACTCTGTTGTTTCCTCATTCACTTTAATGATTACTAAACGGAGTCAGGTGCAGCGTAGAACAGCTGTAATCTTGGTATCTATCAAATCCGATGCATGTGTAGAACATGGATTTCACAATTCAGAAAAGTGCACTAGATAGAAAACTGATTTTGGACACAGCTTTGATTTATGCCTTACCCATCATAGTGGTAATAACAGCCTCAATGTCAGGAGGTCAGGCGGTTAGTGATTGCTTTAGTATGCTAACATTTTAACATGTTAAAGTTAGCATGTTAAAAATGTGTGCACTGCTAATGTTAGCATCACTATGTAATCACGCTTGTGTGTCTGTTAGATTTAACAGGTGCTAGCATGTTTACATGAACAATGTTGCTTGTTAACCAACATATCCAACATGCTAATTGTTAGCCTTAAGCCTGATAACATGCTACATTAGCACACCTCTTACAAAGGCTAAATGATTTTGGGTGACAACATGGCAGTTTCTGCTCCACTAATGTCAAAGATATAATAACAAAGCTGTTTCACCATCTTTAATTCATTCAATAATTTTATTTTCTGGTTTGTTATGTGCGTTACAGCCTCAGTGGGTTGTTAGCATGGCCACAGACTTTTAGCTAGCAGCAGTTGCAGCTTGATGTGGGACATCGGCACATGTAATGTTATGTTTGAGTTTGTGCTTATTTCACAAAATTTGATGAGACTGTTGAGTATTATGAATTTGTAATGAGTGTTACAGTATATCACAACAGTACTGCTTCCCTGCACAGTTTGACCATACATGTGAGTAAGTACACACAGGCTGTTGAGTCAGCTACCGACCAGAATGAAAAGAGACGGTATAATAGTTTGAAACGAAATACCACCTTCTGTCCTGCTTGTCCTGCTTCAGTAGCCGAGAGAAGACGAATCAGCTCTGGCCTCAAGTCACAATGTGGCCCCTCACGTTGTCTCTATTTTGACGGCACATGTAGCACATACAGTACAGCTGTGTCTTCTGCCAGTCGTGTAGTGTATGTACGAAAATCAAACATCCGCAACTATAACAGCACAACCTGCACTATTGACAATCTTACAGTAGCTTCTTGATTCTGGTCCAGCAACATTTTGAGTCTGTGTTTGTGATATATTGTTCAGGGGTTCAGAGTAGCTGTAAATAATCATATTTTGGAGAAAAAAAAATAGTCTTCCAATTTTATTTCTATTTATTTATAAACATTTCTTTCAGATGTTACAAGCAAAAAAATATATATATAATAAAAAGAGGATCATCGCTTTTAACAGCATGTAAGAATTTATCTCAGGTGTTGACATATGTATATGCAGCTTTGAAAACTGTCCCATTGAGTGACTGTGTTGTTGTGAGTGCCTCTTGGAATTAAAGTGATGTCTCCTGATGAACTGAGTGCCCACTCATGGCTACAGAAGAAGAAGTGACGTCGGCTGATACGTGATGCACATCACACGTGAAACCCTCATGTGTGATGTGCATCGTAACAGTTGCATGTTTTGAATTTATTATAAGACAGTTCTTTATTATTCCCTTTCTATTCTGGGTCAAATTTTAGAGATATTTTATCGATTGGAGAATTGAAAAACTTATTTCCTGTCAGGTTCTTTGGTGGAAACTCATTCAGACTGTTTGAGTGCAGTTTCCTTACTGCATTCAGAGAGATTTTCCCGCCTACATCTTGTCAACTTACATCAAAAAGTGCCGCTGTAACAGAGAACGCCCATCACCAACAACATTCGACCATGTAGTTCTTACACAGAAAAATTTATTTTGGTCACTTCACTGACAGAGGCAACAAATCAAAGATAAATTCTGACAGTGACATTGTGGTGAATCCTGTGTTTACAAAATTACATTTACAGAAAATATAATAACAAACAATTAACATAATAGAAATATTAAGAATCCAAATAACTGGCTCTGGTTCAGCCCCACTAGTCTTCTAGAAATATGCAACTTTCTTTCTAGGCTGCGAAACCTTTGAAGACTTGTGTCCCAATTCAGGGGGTTTGGAGGACGTGGTCTACGAACACCTTGTCTTAGTTGCCGCCGTACACTGCAAAGGACGGACTGAAATGAGACGGTCTGGCCTATGGAGGATTTGTCAGTTACCTCTTACCAGTAGTGCAGCTTTAAAATACAATTATGACCATTTATCTCTGTAAACAAAGACTCAATGTAGACTCGAGTAGTGACGTTCGTATGTAATCCCTGTGATTTACAATCATATAATGTATGAGGTTCTGTTGTGATTGACAGAACCTTCACTGTGTTAATTGATACTGAGCCATATCACAGCACAGTTCAAATGTTCATGCTCCACCTCTTCTTACAAAAAGTTCAGCAGTTTCAAGCCAACGTTGTTTTTCAGATTCAGAGATTCTGCCAGAATCTCCACTGAGTGCTGAGCAACAGTTTGTCACATTTGTGAAATATTCTTATTCACACTGTTGCTGGGAGTTAGATCAACACTGCTCTTGTGTCTGTGCACTAAATATGATGCTAGAGCTAGCAGGCGATTGGCTTAGCTTAGATAGCCTAGTTTGCGTACATAGCTCCTTGTAAAACCACAAGTTTTGTAGTGTATGTGTGTTGATCCATGAGTGATAGTAGGCAGATTTTTCTAGCTTTTGAGTGAGCCAGGCTAACTGTTTCCTCCTGCTTCCACTTTTTATGCTAAGCTAAACTAAGCTAATCCACTTCCAGCTCTAGTTTAAGATTTAAAGGTTCCCTGTGGAGTCTTTACACCTCTAGTAGTTCTATGGAGCTTTCTTTTCCTGTGAGTGGGTCTTGACTTTACTAGACGCGCTAAAGAGCTTAAGGATACACACAGTGCATTTTCATGAGTGACACTGAATGTACATACAGCTTTTATTTGTTTACACGGAAACTCCACAGGACACTTTAATACGTAAACATGAGACTGACATCAGTCTGCCCAGCTGACTCTCTGCAAGAATGTGAATGTGTGTATTTCTGAAAATGTCCAACTGTAAATTCAAAGAGAGGAGAAAAAAAAAAGCTATGTGAACAAATCTTTATTCCAGTAAGTGCAACACAATTTGATTGGGTTGATTTTGGAAATCTTTCCTGCACTTTTAGGATCTTCATCTTCAAATTCATTCAGGAAAAAAACACATCTACTTCATGATAAACGTTGTTCATTTCCTGGGGTATAAAAACATGTATTATTAGTATTGTATCATTATGTGAAAACAGAGCGCAGAACATTTTAACACCTTCCTTAATCTTTGACCTGCAAACCAGTGATATCCAGTCAAGTTAAATGTCTGTTGGAGCAGCACTAATTGTATAAAAGCGTGTTTCTATAGATTATGATGCATATTCATATGAAGAGTGAAGAGTGAAAGAAACAGAGGAAGAAGCCATGTTGTTCCTGTATTCTTCATTTATTGTCAGAACATATCATCAAACCTACAGAGATTAAAGTTTCTTCTGTTGCAAATCAAAATATATTTGTTGGTTTATGATTAAAGGTGAGATCTGGAGTCTTTGTGTAAAATGTATTTGATCTGTTCTTGTGTTGGTGAAGCGAGTGAGTTATAAAGGAAGAAGTTATCCTTTTTAAACAGCTGTGATATTTTCATATTTTGAGTAACATGTCATATGATGTGTGGTCACACTGTTTATTTGCAGTTTGTTTGACGGAACATGAAACAAAAGCAAATTTTTTTCTCCATAGCAATAACATTATAAAACAACAGGTGTGCAGACTTAACTATTTATCCATCTATGCTGCAAAAACTGTAAAGGAGAACAAACAAATAAAATCCTACATCCTTCTTTTTGTTGTGTTTTGTGAGTGAATCCAGAATGAATGCTCAGAAAGAAAGTAAAACATAGCAGACCAGTGAAAAGTTTTTCATCAAACAGTTTTGGAAAACACCAGAAAGAAAACAAACACTTTATTTTTATAGCACGTTTCAAATCACAATAGCAAAGTGCTTTATAAGACAAGATGAAAAATAAATGATAGAAAAACATTCAAAAACAGTTTAAAGCTTATACAACATTGGGGAGGAGATATAAGAGAAAAGTGCAACAATGAAGTTCAGTGAAAATGAGATAAAACAGTCTAAAATGATTGTTAATTGATAAGAAACAGGAGAAATGACTTCATATAATAATAGATTTAACATGTAAGAAGCAGATTCAGAACCCACGCCCCGATAAAGCACACTAAACACATCTTATAAACTTATTTCTTCATATATCCAGAGCAAGTATGTCATAATAATATATCCTCTTATAGGTGACACATATGGAAACACCAAACTTGATATAGGGACATATACAGGGGTGGACTGGGACAAAAATTCATCCTTGGCATTTTCTGTCCAGACCAGCCCACACATTATCAGCGGACACTGCATAGAAGTCCACTAATCTCGCGGCATCTTCTCTCATGCATACTACAAAGGAGAGTCATATTCCTTGATAGCAGTTAACAAATAAAGCATTTAACTATGAATTCGAGGACTAAAATTGACAGCTATAGCAATAAAGCAATCAATCTTTATTCATTATAGTGTCAAATCACAACAGAAGTTACGTCATGACTAGGGGTGGGACGAGACTAACGGGAAGAACCCGTATGCTACCCTTTCAGTTTTTAGTCTGTGAAACCACAGAATAATGTACAAGATAAAAGATTAGTTCATATTGAACGAAACGTTCATGAGCGTAACATTAGTGGCTTTGCCACGTTTTCATTATGACACTTACTAGTGTTTTCCAATGCAAAAAAGTCAGATGTTTGTGACCGAACGTCGATCGGTTCACCATGTTGTAACCTCTTTACATTACTGTTAGGAGATCAGCCATGATTGAAAGTGAACTAGGTCTTTACATTTCTCAGGAGATTTCATCATCCCTCTGTCTTTATCGGGACCTGAGCCAGTACAGATGCAATATCGCCTCCACCTGTCTCACCAACAGCAGAGAGTCCAGACAGTGAGGAGGGTCTAGGTGAGTAACATGCTATCATTCACTTTTAAAAGTAAGACTTGTGTATACCACTGTGATTAAATCAGACCCGCAGTGTGTACATGTTCATACTGCTGATTCTTTACAGTATATCCATATTTGTATTGCTGCATTTGTTGGTTATATAGTGTGTTTACAATGAATTCTTATCATACCTCTAGTTGTTTACTCTTCATTTCCTTGCATTTAAATTTCATAATATTCATACTGTATTTTTGCATATTCATATCTATCTTCACAATTGAATATACACACACAATAGATCTAACATGTTTGATTATAAAGAACTTGTATGATCTAAAGGAATTGTCCTATCGCATGTTTGTCTGTATCAGGACCAGAAGTCCAGTCTAATCACCAATGATGGACCAGCACCAGCCTTTTCTTCTGCATGTGGCCTCATCAATCAACCCCTTTACATCAACACCTTGAGGTATTATCCCTGCACATGACGGATATTGTCTAAACTGTCATCTTTTGCACATCTTGCCCAGCAGGAGTTTTGTCATTTTAAAACACATTTGTACATAGTTTCGTAGGATTGTTTTATTAATTTTTTCTTTAATATATGTATCATGTATATTTGTTTGACTGTTACAGTATTTTACTTTTTTTTATTTTTTTTTATTTATTTTATTTCCTCTGAATATGTTAATTGGGTACTACAGCAAGCCAAGTATCTTGTAAGTGAAAACCTGCTTGGCAATAAACCTTATTTTCTGAGTTTGCCTTTGCG
>NW_019176883.1:82906-88745 GCF_002260705.1 Seriola dumerili | reverse complement strand
TACACATGCAAAGCACAAAACTGTAAAATGTGGTGCTCAAAATTGTGTGACACTGAGGTTACAAGTAGAATTGAGATCCTATTTTCACACCTGAATTTAAATTCTACTTGTAACCTCAGTGTCACACACTTTTTTTGAGCACTTGAATTTTGTGTTGGTGCTCAAAATTCCTGTGTGACACTGAACATAAATATAAATCAATACATATATTAAAGAAAAAATTAATAAAACAATCCTACAAAACTATGTACAAATGTGTTTTTAGAATGACAAAACTCCTCACCGCAAAGGCAAACTCAGAAAATAAGGTTTATTGCCAAGCAGGTTTTCACTTACAAGATACTTGGCTTGCTGTAGTACCCAATTAACATATTCAGAGGAAATAAAATAAATTAAAAAAATAAAAAAAAAAGTAAAAATACTGTAACAGTCAAACAAAATATACATGATACATATATTAAAGAAAAAATTAATAAAACAATCCTACGAAACTATGTACAAATGTGTTTTAAAATGACAAAACTCCTGCTGGGCAAGATGTGCAAAAGATGACAGTTTAGACAATATCCGTCATGTGCAGGGATAATACCTCAAGGTGTTGATGTAAAGGGGTTGATTGATGAGGCCACATCGCAGAAAGAAAAAGGCTTGGTGCTGGTCCATCATTGGTGATTAGACTGGACTTCTGGTCCTGATACAGACAAACATGCGATAGCGACAATTCCTTTAGATCATACAAGTTCTTTATAATCAAACATGTTAGATCTATTGTGTGTGTATATTCAATTTGAAGATAGATATGAATATGCAAAAATACAGTATGAATATTGTGAAATTTAAATGCAAGGAAATGAGGAGTAAACAACTAGAGGTATGATAAGAATTCATTGTAAACACACTATATAACCAACAAATGCAGCAATACAAATATGGATATACTGTAAAAGAATCAGCAGTATGAACATGTACACACTGCGGGTCTGATTTAATCACAGTGGTATACACAAGTCTTACTTTTTAAAAGTGAATGATAGCATGTTACTCACCTAGACCCTCCTCACTGTCTGGACTCTCTGCTGTTGGTGAGACACGGTGGAGGCGATATTGCATCTGTACTGGCTCAGGTCCCGATAAAAGACAGAGGGATGATGAAATCTCCTGAGAAATGTAAAAACCTAGTTCACTTTCAATCATGGCTGATCTCCTAACAGTAATGTAAAGAGTTACAACATGGTGAAACCGATCGACGTTCGGTCACAAACATCTGACTTTTTTGCATTGGAAAACACTAGTAAGTGTCATAATGAAAACGTGGCAAAGCCACTAATGTTACGCTCATGAACGTTTCGTTCAATATGAACTAATCTTTTATCTTGTACATTATTCTGTGGGTTTCACAGACTAAAAACTGAAAGGGTAGCATACGGGTTCTTCCCGTTAGTCTCGTCCCACCCCTAGTCATGACGTAACTTCTGTTTGTGATTTGACACCTATAATGAATAAAGATTGATTGCTTTATTTGCTATAGCTGTCAATTTTAGTCCTCGAATTCATAGTAAATGCTTTATTTGCTTAACTGCTATCAAGGAATATGACTCTCCTTTGTAGTATGCATGAGAGAAGATGCCGCGAGATTAGTGGACTTCTATGCAGTGTCCGCTGATAATGTGTGGCTGGTCTGGACAGAAAATGCCAAGGATGAATTTTTGCCCCAGTCCACCCCTGTATATGTCCCTATATCAAGTTGGTGCTTCCATATGTGTCACCTAAAGAGGATATATTATTATGACATACTTGCTCTGGAATATATGAAGAAATAAGTTTATAAGATGTGTTTAGTGCTGCTTTATCGGGGCGTGGGTTCTGAATCTGCTTCTTACATGTTAAATCTATTATTATATGAAGTCATTTCTCCTGTTTCTTATAATTAACAATCATTTTAGACTGTTTTATCTCATTTTCACTGAACTTCATTGTTGCACTTTTCTCTTATATCTCCTCCCCAATGTTGTATAAGCTTTAAACTGTTTTTGAATGTTTTTCTATCATTTATTTTTCATCTTGTCTTATAAAGCACTTTGCTATTGTGATTTGAAACGTGCCTATAAAAATAAAGTGTTTGTTTTTCTTTCTTGGTGTTTTCCAAAACTGTTTGATGAAAAACTTTTCACTGGTCTGCTATGTTTTACTTTCTTTCTGAGCATTCATTCTGGATTCACTCACAAAACACAACAAAAAGAAGGATGTAGGATTTTATTTGTTTGTTCTCCTTTACAGTTTTTGCAGCATAGATGGATAAATAGTTAAGTCTGCACACCTGTTGTTTTATTAATGTTATTGCTATGGAGAAAAAAATTTGTTTGTTTCATGTTGCCGTCAAACAAACTGCAAATAAACAGTGTGACCACACATCATATGACATTGTTACTCAAATATGAAAATATCACCAGCTGTTTAAAAAGGATAACTTCTTCCTTATAACTCACTCGCTTCACCAACACAAGAACAGATCAAATACATTTTACACAAAGACTCCAGATCTCACCTTTAATCATAAACCAACAAATATATTTTGATTTGCAACAGAAGAAGAAACTTTAATCTCTGTAGTTTGATGATAGTTCTGACAATAAATGAAGAATACAGGAACAACATGGCTTTCTTCCTCTGTTTCTTTCACTCTTCACTCGTTCATATGAATATGCATCAATAATCTATAGAAACACGCTTTTATACAATTAGTGCTGCTCCAACAGACATTTAACTTGACTGGATATCACTGGTTGCAGGTCAAAGATTAAGGAAGGTGTTAAAATGTTCTGCGCTCTGTTTTCACATAATGATACAATACTAATAATACATGTTTTTATACCCCAGAAATGAACAACGTTTATCATGAAGTAGATGTGTTTTTTTCCTGAATGAATTTGAAGATGAAGATCCTAAAAGTGCAGGAAAGATTTCCAAAATCAACCCAATCAAATTGTGTTGCACTTACTGGAATAAAGATTTGTTCACATAGCTTTTTTTTTTTTCTCCTCTCTTTGAATTTACAGTTGGACATTTTCAGAAATACACACATTCACATTCTTGCAGAGAGTCAGCTGGGCAGACTGATGTCAGTTCTCATGTTTACGTATTAAAGTGTCCTGTGGAGTTTCCGTGTAAACAAATAAAAGCTGTATGTACATTCAGTGGCACTCATTGAAAATGCACTGTGTGTATCCTTAAGCTCTTTAGCGCGTCTAGGAAAGTCAAGACCCACTCACAGGAAAAGAAAGCTCCATAAGAACTACTAGAGGTGTAAGACTCCACAGGGAACCTTTAAATCTTAAACTAGAGCTGGAAGTGGATTAGCTTAGTTTAGCTTAGCATAAAAAGTGGAAGCAGGAGGAAACAGTTAGCCTGGCTCACTCAAAAGCTAGAAAAATCTGCCTACTATCACTCATGGATCAACACACATACACTACAAAACTTGTGTCTTACAAGGAGCTATGTACGCAAACTAGGCTATCTAAAGCTAAGCCAAACGCCTGCTAGCTCTAGCATCATATTTAGTGCACAGACACAAGAGCAGTGTTGATCTAATCCCAGCAACAGTGTGAATAAGAATATTTCACAAATGTGACAAACTGTTGCTCAGCACTCAGTGGAGATTCTGGCAGAATCTCTGAATCTGAAAAAACAACGTTGGCTTTGAAAACTGCTGAACTTTTTGTAAGAAGAGGTGCGAGCATGAACATTTGAACTGTGGCTGTGATATGGCTCAGTATCAATTAACACAGTGAAGGTTCTGTCAATCACAACAGAACCTCATACATTATATGATTGTAAATTCACAGGGATTACATACGAACGTCACTACTCGAGTCTACATTGAGTCTTTGTTTACAGAGATTAAATTGTTCATAATTGTATTTTAAAAGCTGCACTACTGGTAAGAGGTAACTGACAAATCCTCCATAGGCCAGACCGTCTCATTTCAGTCCGTCCTTTGCAGTGTTACGCGGGCAACTAAGACAAGGTGTTCGTAGACCACGTCCTCCAAACCCCCTGAATTGGGACACAAGTCTTCAAAGGTTTCGCCAGCCTAGAAAGAAAGTTGCATATTCTAGAAAGACTAGTTGGGGCTGAACCAGAGCCCAGTTATTTGGATCTTATATTTCTATTATGTTAATGTTTGTTATTATATTTTCTGTAAATGTAATTTTGTAAACACAGGATTCACCACAATGTCACTGTCAGAATTTATCTTTGATTTGTTGCCTCTGTCAGTGAAGTGACCAAAATAAATTTTTCTGTGTAAGAAACTACCATGGTTCGAATGTTGTTGGTGATGGGCGTTCTCTGTTACAGCGGCAACTTTTTGATGTAAGTTGACAAGAATGTAGGCGGGAAAAATCTCTCTGAATGCAGTAAGGAAACTGCACCAAACAGGTCTGAATGAGTTTCCACCCAAAGAACCTGACAGGAAATAAGTTTTTCAATTCTCCAATCGATAAAATATTCTCTAAAATTTGACCCAGAATAGAAAGGGAATAATAAAGAACTGTCTTATAATAAATTCAAAACATTGCAACTTTTACGATGCACATCACACATGAGGGTTTCACGTGTTATGTGCATCACGTATCAGCCGACGTTCACTTCTTCTTCTGTAGCCATGAGTGGGCACTCAGTTCATCAGGAAGACATCACTTTAATTCCAAGAGGCACTCACAACAACACAGTCACTCAATGGGACAGTTTTCAAAGCTGCATTAACATATGTCAACACCTGAGATAAATTCTTACATGCTGTTAAAGCGATGATCCTCTTTTATTATATATATATATTTTTTTGCTTTGTAACATCTAAAAGAAATGTTTATAAATAAATAGAAATAAAATTGGAAGAACTATTTTTTTTTCTCCAAAATATGATTATTTACAGCTACTCTGAACCCCTGAACAATATATCACAAACACAGACTCAAAACAATGTTGCTGGACCAGAATCAAGAAGCTACTGTAAGATTGTCAATA
This sequence comes from Seriola dumerili, assembly GCF_002260705.1. Taxonomy (NCBI): domain Eukaryota; kingdom Metazoa; phylum Chordata; class Actinopteri; order Carangiformes; family Carangidae; genus Seriola; species Seriola dumerili. The sequence goes on along the minus strand of NW_019176883.1, from coordinate 83,720 downwards.
GTGCAGGTTGTGCTGTTATAGTTGCGGATGTTTGATTTTCGACATACACTACACGACTGGCAGAAGACACAGCTGTACTGTATGTGCTACATGTGCCGTCAAAATAGAGACAACGTGAGAGGGCCACATTGTGACTTTGAGGCCAGAGCTGATTCGTCTTCTTCTCGTGCTACTGAAGCAGGACAAGCAGGACAGAAGGTGGTATTTCGTTTCAAACTATTATACCGTCTCTTTTCATTCTGGTCGGTAGCTGACTCACAGCCTGTGTGTACTTACTCACATGTATGGTCAAACTGTGCAGGGAAGCAGTACTGTTGTGATAATACTGTAACACACTCATTACAAATTCATAATACTCAACAGTCTCATCAAATTTGTTGAAATAAGCACAAACTCAAACATAACATTACAGTTGCCGATGTCCCACATCAAGCTGCAACTGCTGCTAGCTAAAAAGTCTGTGGCCATGCTAACAACCCACTGAGGCTGTAACGCACATAACAAACCAGAAAATAAAATTATGAATGAATTAAAGATGGTGAAACAGCTTTGTTATATATATCTTTGACATTAGTGGGAGCAGAAACTGCCATGTTGTTCACCCAAAATCATTTAGCCTTTGTAAGAGGTGTGCTAATGTAGCATGTTATCAGGCTTAAGGCTAACAATTAGCAGTGTTGGATATGTTGGTTAACAAGCAACATTGTTCATTGTAAACATGCTATGCACCTGTTAAAATCTAACAGACACACAAGCGTGATTACATAGTGATGCTAAACATTAGCAGTGCACACATTTTTAACATCTCCTCTCT
>NW_019176883.1:82102-82881 GCF_002260705.1 Seriola dumerili | reverse complement strand
TTTTACAGTTTTGTGCTTTGCATGTGTACATAGACAGAAGCTCTTCCTCTTTCAGTGTTTTTGTGTGTGTGTGTGTCTTCTTCACATGTACATGTATCATTTGTTCAGATTTAGTCATAAAGTCTTGTTTTATTACTGTATATGCTAAATGAGGTTTAAATGGATGATTGATTCATCTTTTATCTTCTGAAGTCCTTAGACTGCTTCAGAAACATTTCATAGTCAAAAGAGGAGCTGCTTGACATGTCCTTATTTTTCCTTTTGTGTTTTTTTATAACATGGCGAGAAATCCACCTCGGGCCAGAACCACGCTTCCCAGCAAGAAAGGGTAAGTCATGCACATTACTCCACCCCATACATTTAGGCTCAAATCAGTCAATCAATTTCTGTTAAAAGCAGTTTGTATTTTGTGTAATTGCATTGCCACACATATCATAGTTAAATGTTTAAGATGAGTTAAAATGATATTGTGTTTATTACATTTAAGTTATTGTCATATCAAATGCATCAGAAAACAATGTTGATGTGATTATTAATATTTGGCTTGAATATTAAAATACTTGTTTGGAAACTTGCTGTGTCGGATTTGTTGTTAAGGAAACAACTGTTGTTACTGTAACTATATGTGTACCTAGGCTCAAATTAGGGTCAAAATGATTTTGAGCTTGTAAAGTGATGTTCACAAATAATTCCAATGCTTGTAGTTGTAAATCAACCTTTGTAAACCTGTAAAATAAATCTGCTTGAGAAATTCAAGTTTGTGTATGTGAAACAATTGC
>NW_019176883.1:6935-76712 GCF_002260705.1 Seriola dumerili | reverse complement strand
ATTGTATTATATGATAAAATGATGCGTTATAAACTTAGTAGTACTAATATCCATCTACCATAATAGCAGAAAAGGGCCTACTGTATTTATCACTGTAAAATTCTGGCAACCACAGCTGCCAGTTTCCTAAAATAAAATTAACAGGTTTTTTCTTTTTTAAATTAATATATGAATACCATATAGTTTATGCCATTAATATGACTGTTTTAATGTACATTCACTAGTCTGTAATATAAAACATTACTTTATTCTTCATAAGTTTCCTTAAAATGTCAAATAAACATAAGGTTTTGCTATTTAATCTGACTGTTAATCTAAAATTTATAATGCAATGCAATGTTTTCACTGTTAATTGGGCTAGTTAGTCGACTTACACTGAATGTCTACAACCTGTAATCTAAAATCTTAATACACTTCACATTATTAGCACAAAAAACACTCACTGTTATGTAACAGTAAAATACTTGCAACTCTGCTTGTTATGTATCACTCAAAACACATCTCTTAGCCTGTTTTAAATTAAAGTTACACACAAATTATGAAATCGTTATCACCTCAGTAAACAATAAATTAATTGAAAGATTACAATAAATTCAATGGCAAATATTGCAAATTAAACTAATTATTTCCTATAGGTTTACTTGTAATTTGTGCTAAAATTCAAAGAATCTCATCTGTATTTACAATACATCTTGATTCTGCATCTCTACTTACAGCTCATTGGTCCATGTGAATGTTTACTGTTGCTATGGCAACAAGAGACTGCTGACGTTAGCAGCTCTTAGCTAGCTTAGCTAAATCATCTGAACAATAATAACCCATAATATCACAATTCGGCATATTTAAACAAAATCAACCACAACTACCAACATTCACAGCCCTTCAACTCTGGGCTAATATGTTGTCACAAGTAGGACTGTGCAGTTCATTAGGTCACATCACATTCAATGTAAAAACGTTTTCTACTTTGTTTTGGACACGTCTCAAAAATGTAGCCTAGCCAGCCCCCGGGACCAAATAGGTCCGTCAATTTAGAATATTTAGCAGCCTCCACCTCCAGAGACTTCAGACTTCAGTCGCAGTTTTTCAGCGCCACCCGGGCGTTTCTACCGCTTATCCATTTTCAGCTCAGCAGCAGCCCGTCCCGCGACTCCCGCCCATGCCATGAGGTCCCGCCCCACCCTGGTTTGTGTTGTGATTGACAGCACTGTCAGGGTTCTCTGAGCCTGTCAGCCCATGATGACAAACAATAGACCAATAATATGTGTCGATGCTGGCAACACACTGCTAGCCCTCTGTAGCCAATCGGCCGGCCCAATTGGAGGGAATTTAAAGAAAAAAAAACAAAACAAAAAAACATAGCTGACCGGACCGGCCCACATTGAGTCAACGGCCCACCGGGACGATGCCCGGTATGCCAGATGGCCAGTCCACCCCTGGTCACAAAGGAAGGTTTCCAACATCTAGTAGAATCAGTGCCACAAAGAAGTGAGGCTGGCCACTCTGTATTAGTAAGGGGTTCCTAATAATGTGCTAATAAAGTGACCTTCAAATAAGTGAACAAATTATCAAAGATGACATCTAGAAGCTCATGGCTCACTCTGCTCTCACAGCTCAGTCCCTAACCTGCACAACAGGTCTGTCTCACAGCAGCAGAAAAAACTGAATCTTAACCAGTAAAATATCTACGAAAACTTCTCATACACTCTGTAGACACTGGTGTTTTTTTCTGTACTTGTGAGTAAAATATCTATTATCTCCCCTCAGGACGACAGGCAACCACTAGAGGGCGCTGGTGCACACAGACTCTGCCACAGCCCTTTAAAGTATCTGCTCATGTTCATGTTTAGTGTGTCCATCTGTTTGTGGGACCATTTCCTAAACATAACAAACTGTGGTCGTGCTTTTTGTGTTTAGCACCTTTGTGGATTTTTTACTCTCTAACTTCTTTCTACCTCATAAAGTCGTATTATATTCAAATCTTCAAAATCTATTTTTACTTTATCATTTTTTTTTTCCATTGGATTTAATGTTGATGAAGCGTTAGTTTATATAAGTGGTGGTGTTGTCTGGTTTTATTGTCATCAACTTCATTATTCCACATAGACACCATCACTTTCTGATTTCTGACAAGTCAAAGATAAACAAGCATAATTTTTTTTAAACAGATTTCTGGAATGAGAAAAATATGTTTAAGTTCCAGACGTTGATCTAATTTAGATCAAACTGATGGATGCTCACACCTCTTAATGGCTTCTGGAATAAAACCAAACTTCCTTCTATTTGTTTTACTCTAAAATGTATTTCTAATGGCATCAGCTGAAAGTAGTCGTGGAGGACATGCGTTTTTTTTTTCCAAAGAATATTTATCGAGTTTTGTTGTTTTGTTTTGTTTTGTTTTTAACAAAAAACAACAAAGAGCTCAGCACAACATTGCTCTACACAATCAGCATTAATACGAATTACAGTTAGAAATGTATGGTGAAGAAAAACAAATAAAATGATTAATAACAATAAAGAAAACATATTAAAACAACACTTTTGCCCCTCCCTTTCCTTAAGTAAAAAAGCCATGAAATAACAGTATGTGCAAGGGATCTTAGAGTTTAGCCAATCATTTAGCAAAATGTGATAAATGTTCATTGAACTGATAGATTGATCAATTACACACAAAAATGTGTCTATAATGTCTCTAATTCCTTCATATTGACGATTGAGGAATGTAGTGTTCCACTTTATTTTATATAAAAACTATGTTGTTTCTCATGTGTATTGCAGTGTATTTAATTACCACTTCTATTTCACGATCTTTAACATTTGACAACCCTTTTTTCTAAATCAGGAATAATAACAAACACAAATACAAGTTTTAGCATCAAAGTAATTAATCCCAGATTGTAATTTGTTTATCACAACAGTAGGAAATTCACATGGTGCGCAGGTGTTACTAATACTTAATTAATGTTATTAGTCACACCTGTGCTTTCCCTACAATAACATGTCAAAGGTCTATCAACACACTAATGAGGACTAAAGACATCTGCAGTGTCTGACACATGAAACCAGATGAGACAAATCATCTTCATCATCAGCAACACAATGACATCATGGGCTTTCTTCTCCAGAAATACCTCCATTTATTTCTCCTTTTGTACAGTTTGATAGAAAAACATAAAACAAGCTCAGAAAAAAAAACTGCATATAGTGTAACTTAAATTTTTTTGCTACTTAAAAGGAAGTAATTAAATTTTTTTTTTTAAATTAAAAGGGGGAAACTCGTTTTCTGCTATCAAGCGACGTCACTTCCGGGATGTAGGGGTGAGCAAAATGACAGCTGGTTGTTTTCATCAACAAGGGAAATTCAAAGTAGACATTAAAGGTATGTAGAAAGATAACCTGCCATTTTATCAGTGTTGGACACGGTGTCTTGGCGCGCTGTCATTAGCTGGTGATAACTGAGAGTGTATTTATATCGCTGCCATCTGTAATCCATCTCCGGCTCCATCGAGCTGCTGCTGCTGCTTCTGCTGCTGCTGGGGGTCAGACTCACTGATGCCGAGTCTGGACTAGACACTGCACGACTGTCAACTAAAAGGCATTTTGCACTTATAATCCCCAAAATTATAAATTGTTCTCTGTAGCTGGAGGTGTAATGGAAAAGTGTTGTTATTGTGCGTACGGGTTTAGCTCTGCACGGTCTAATAAAAATAACCAAACTTCATTCACAAATCTGTCAATTCTGTGATTTATGTGCCTTATCGGCCTATGTATAAAGCTACAATACCACTATAAACACTTTACTCATCACTAAGAGTTATACATTAACTCGGCATAAATCTCATAGAAGAAGAAAAACCTATAGCTGTAAAATATCAACTTTTATGACGGGTCTGCCTGTTGTTGCCAGGATAATTTTTCACCTAATCGATGTGACCTGATGAGGGGCAGCAGCTGGTAAGGCACGAAAAAAAAGTAAATATTTTGCCTAAATAGCTTTTGTTTTGTCAAAAGGGAATATGCCGAATCCATAAGAACTTAATGCTGAATCTCATGTTTGCATAGTTTACAAACTAGTCCAAGTGTATATTTACTTATAAGCAAAGAAGTATAAAATTACGAGATTTTTCAAGGGCGTTTGGTTTTGCGGGCTCCACGTAAAAACAGCCTGACTTCATCCAAAATATGTGACTTTATAGGTGCTTGAGTCATATTGGCGGATGTACAATGTAACAACACCACTTAATATCTTTAAGGAATCATCAATAGTTACACTTTAATTCGGGGTATATGTAAGAGAAAAAGTAGGACGTGTTGCAGCAAAATCCCAACTTTTGTAGTCGGTTCGTCTTTTGTTGCCGCGATCATTTTTTACCCAGTGACAACGAGGGGATTAGTGGTAAACCACAGTTGAAAAAGTTGGAATTTAGATTATATAAGTACTTCTCTGTCAAAAAGATTATGCCGAATTTATGAGAACATCACGCTCAATCGTTTCCATCGTGTTTTACAAACTGTTTTAATCTGTACTTTTACCCACAAGTGAAGAAATGCTAAATTGACTGATTTCTTAACGGCGTTCGGCGTGGCGCCCTTCACCCTCAAAACACCAACCATTGATCATATTTATACTGTCAGTGACAGATAATTGTCTTATCTCGTTAAGCCTTGTTGGGAAACACTTCTGTCTGGTTTGTGTCTGTGTGGTGACGGCTGTCACAGTTAACACTCTGCTCAAATGTGCTTCTTTTAGTTCTGTTGATATTGGCAGTTGAATAACCAGGAAGAAAACAAGCAGAAACTGCTCTTTGACCTTGTTTGTTCTCCAGTGTCATGTGGTGAGCGCCTCCCAAGTCCTGCCTCTGCTGGCCTGCACAGACCAAATCCTGACAACTGACCAAAGAGGCTCCAGCATTTCTTCTGGGGACGTCTGTCAGCCCGAGCAGCCACTCTGGAGTAAGACAACACTCACAGAGCTGTCGAACCTGTCTTTAATCTCCCAACATAGACAGCCTTGTCTTGTGTACAAGTTTTGACTTTTCCGTTTTCAATTGCACTTAAATTGAATGAACAAACATGCCTCAGTGGATCAGGCTTCTCCTGATTTCTTTGACAGGCCATCATCAGCACAGAAAAAGAAGAAGACGGTGAGCAGAGACATTGGTCAAATCAAGGGGGACGTCTCTTCAGGTAAGACACTTTCTGTCGTAACTTCTGAACTGTAACCATGTACAGTTGGAGATTACAGAAACATAAAAAAAAACAAAACAGATATGACTTCTCTCAAACAGGACACCCGGTCAGACACCTAACAAATGTGTATCTTATGTATTAAAAAAATAAATAAATAACTGCAGCATCAAAGCAAATAACGTGATTCATTCGATGAAGAGTAACAAATTGCTTTCATACGTTACCACAATTTACTGCAGCCCATTTTTAGTCAAATAAGATATTGTAACAAGATCCTTTTATTTTTTTATTTCAGCAAGAACCACTACATAATTTATGCTTCCCTGCAGCAGATTCCACAGCGAGGCTCTACCCACCGAGCGTTTTAAGACTAACAGACACTCGTCATTTTAATTATAGAAACTTAAGTGATACCTCGGGTCATAAGGTCCCTCGTCACGTTTTTCTTTTTTTCCTTTTTTTTTTTCAAGTTCAGCAGAAAGATCAGCTTTCATGTTTCTCTCCATCGGGCAAATTCAGGAAGATTTAAATGGGACAGTGTCTCTGTGGTTTGCTGATAAAGAGCTGAGGACACCTCCTTGTGTCCCTCCCTGCTTCCACTATCATTTTCTGACTCTCTTAAAAAGACACGCAGACATTTATCAGGCTGGACAGCATTGAACCATCAGCTGTTCTCTTCCTCTAATGTGGGTGTAAAGAGTGTTTTGTTCTACTTGGAACATATGTTTTTGTTTGAATGGCTGATTTGTCCAGACTTGAAGTGAGAAAATGAAATTGTTTAGTGATGAAATATGGTCTTAAAATTAATTTACAACAGTGGATTAATTGGTGAAGCTAGTTGTCAAGCAGAAATATGCCGGGTACGCTCTGGTTCCAGCCTCTTTGTTGTGAGTATTTACTGCTTTTCTTGACTTTTTTCCTCGACATCACTCTGGGCTGTTCATTATTTCACTTCACTATTCTCTGAAACTTTAATTGATCAATCAAAAATCTAATGGATTAATTAATTAATAATGAAAATAATCATGATTTTCAGCCACAAACTTACAGTGAGAAAAATGTAGCCATCGATTTAGCATCTAGCATCATGTTGGACATAAAAACAAAACAAAACAAAACAAAACAAAACAAAACAAAAAAACAGAAAAACATTCTTCTTTCTTGTCAAAACCTGGCTCCTACGTTACCCACAATTCAATTCCACCACTGGCAGTTGTCAGAGATTCTGGTGCGTTATGCTAGTATAGTGGCTAACGTAGCTAGCCTGCTAGCTTCAAGGAGAGGGCTACAGAGGTCTGGTAAGATCACAGAAAAAACATCTTTATTATTTCACACATTCTTCTTTCTTGTCAAAACCTGGCTCCTACGTTACCCACAATGCAATTCCTACACTGGCAGTTGTCAGAGATTCTGGTGTGTTATGCTAGTATAGCGGCTAATGTAGCTAGCCTGCTAGCTTCAGGCAGAGTTGAGGAGCGGGCTACAGAGGTCTGGTAAGATCACATGTTTTCTAACTCCACACATCAAGAGTTTTTAAATGATCAGACCAAACTGATGCTGAGTCAAGTGACATTGCTCGAGGAAATTTATCAGACTTCACACAGCTAGCACCATAAACTTTTGCCAGCTAGTGTCAAATTGATCAGTTATAGCTTGATAGTAATGTTTTTGTAGTTCGGGTTTTTAGCATGGAAGAATTTTTTTTTCAAAAAATGGTAAAAATAAATTAAAAAAAAACCCCTCTAAAATGCATTTTTGAGTGATCCTCAGTTCATTATATAATGAAAAATCAGAGCAGAAAATCAATTTATGTCCTCAGTATTTTTCTGGAACTTTGTTTTTACATTACATTCTAACAATATATTTAATTTTACTTCATTTAACATGAATTTGCAGACATTTGTTTGATGTAAAATTTTTAGATGAACTGTCCAATTCCATGTGTATATATATATATATATATATATATATATATATTAGAACTCAAAAAAAGAAAAACTCAAAAACTTTTAAAATGTGTTTTAAGTGATCCTCATTACATTATATAATGAAAAATTAGAGCAGTAAATGTTTTGGTTCATGTTAAATATGGTAGTTTTTGTTTTGATCTCTCTCTTTTGAAAGAAAACCATGGCACTATGAGCAATAAGCCTTTAGTCTGACTTTCAACCAATGATGTAAGGCAGTCTGAGCAGGAGCTGCTATGATTGGTTGATTAATTGATTAGTTTTTTGTAAACAGCAAATCTTTTATTAATATAATCAGTTTGTTGATGCAGAAGCAGTCAGAATTAACTATATTATTTATAATGTAATGTAATGTCACCTAAAGTTGTTTAAACTCCCAAAACAAAGTTCTAGAAAAATACTGAGGACATTAATTGTTTTGTTGATTGGAAGAAGAAACATTTGTTCTGATAATCAATAAATTGATGATGAGCATTTTTCACTATTTACTGATGTTTTATAGCCCACATTATTCATTGATTATTTGAGACAGTAATCAGTAGATTTATTGATAAAGAAAATGATCATGAGTTATAGCCCCTGTAGTGCGGGATGTAAACATGTCCGAGCTGACAGCCAATCACGTCTGTCTCTCTCCCACGCTGCTGACCAGCTGAGGTGGAGGCTGTTCATCGGGACGGAGCCATGGAGCCACCGGAGTATAAAAATGGTCGCACCTTTGTGGAGGTGATCAGCGAGAAGTACAGCCCAGAGAACTTCCCATACCGCAGAGGACCCGGTATGGGGGTGGTGGTTGTGCCCACCGTGGCTCCTCAAGGTTCCCCTATGAAAGGTGAGGCTTCGTAACATGGACAGATGGATGTGGGCACGTCGCTTTCAGATGACCTCACAGCAGCCTTCATAGGATAGCCATGACTGTTTATATTTGCAGTGGCTTCAGAAAGTATTCAGACCCCTTCACTTTCTTCACATTTTAGTGTTTAATTTGAAATGGACAAACTTTTTCCCATAAATGTACAATCGATAACCCATAAGTAAAAATACAATTATTACTATTATTATTAAATATTTCAGCAAATGTATTAACTTAAATCTCTCATTTACAGAAGTATGTAGACCCTTGATTCAGTTCACTTTGTAGAAGCGTGTTTGGCTGCTGCAGACTTGAGGAGTTGTGGATTTGAACAGCCCTCAGTACTACGCAGACTTCCTGGGGACACGCCTGTTAAGTCCGGACATTTGGATTCAGCCCTTGTCTTCTTACTGCAATGCATTATGGTCTTTTAATGTTGGAAAAATTAGACCCATAAATACAAGATTGCATCCTGTCTTCTCTTACTAGACTTCACAATAATACCAGTTGCTGCAGTTTATTCTGGGAACTTGGCTCTTATCTCATCATTGTTTGTAGCATCAGAACATGACTATATTAATTTAGATTAGTGAATTTTCTGTTTGAATAAATCACAGCTTTATTTGACTCATTACATGTAATCTTAAGGACATATTACCCAACTTAAAAACCCTAGAAAACCCTCTTTTTCCCCTCTGTTCGACTAATTCCCTCCTCTCCCACCTCCAGACCGTCTGAACCTGCCCAGTGTGCTGGTGTTGAACTGCTGTGGGATCAGCAGGGCAGGAGACCAGGCTGAGATCGCTGCTTTCTGTTCCCATGTCATGGAGCTGGACCTGTCCCATAACAAGCTGCAGGACTGGCATGAGGTGCAGTTTATGGGTTTATTACAATAGTTAAATCCCAATAAAGGATTAAAAGATAAACAATTCAAAACCATCAATGAAATGATTCTACTAAAGTAAATATATAGAGATTCATTGTTGGAAACCAAGCAGCAACTTCCAGGGCTGAAGTGCCAGAAACTGCAGTTCTTCTAATGACCACTAGAGTCTGGCTCCAACAGTGAGTCAGTCCCCATAGACTCGCATGTTAAAAAGTCCAACTTCACAGCAGAAATAAACATTTTTACAGCCTGGTACAGAAACAGTTATGGTCTCTTTAGCTAATTTCCTCCTTGTTTTTATATCTCTTTTATATAACTCACCCATTTACATTTTATTAAGGCTGAAACTTATACATAATTGAGGGTGTGGCCTCTTTGAGTGAGCGTATGCTTGCCACAAACCAGCATGCACCAAAGTCTCGACTCCACCTCTTCGCCCATTTTTGGATTAGCCAGGAGTTAGGAGGCGGAGTCAGGAACTACCAAGATGGCGACGGCGGGGCAGCTCACTCTGAGCCTCAAAACCGCTCTTCAGAAACCTGTCTGTGACGTGTTGCCTCATGATTCAGTCTCACTCTCACATGCACTATCCTGCTGCCAGAAATACTCACTACCACACTACATTTGTGTTAATCTGCAGCTGATATTCCCCAACAAAAACACCATTTCCTCCTGTTTGAGAGACGGCTGTTAAAACGTACAGCGCATAGCTATTTTATGAAATTACTGAGGCGTGTTTAAAGATTTATGTCTTCAGTTGGAATCAGTGTGCTTGGAGCAGAGGGTGACAGAGAGGGTACGGCAGTCAGAAAGCTGAGAGACAGACTCTGCACTGTTGATTTCAGTCTTTTTATGTAATTTGTTTACAATAAGTAAAATAAAATAAAACTCATCCTGTAAGTGTTACCAAGGAAATGACCCAACAAAATGGACAAAATCTAAAAACACACTTGTTGTTTTCAGATCAGTAAAATTGTGTCCAGCATCCCAAACCTGGAGTTCCTGAACCTGAGCTCCAACCCTCTGGCGGGAATGACCCTGGAGCCGCGGTGCGCCGAAGCCTTCTCCCGGGTCCGACGCCTCGTCCTCAACAACACTCAGGTGTCCTGGGACACTGTGCTGCTGCTCACTCGGGAGATACCTGAGTAAGAAGAACTGTCACCTTAGATCAGAATAAGCTGGCTTTAATTCCAAGCAGGATGTTCATTATTTCATAATTCATTATTCATTGAAACTTAATTTAATACCATAAATGGTCAGTTTAATCAAATGAGAAAAAAAAACATTATTTTCTCACTTACTCCAGTAGCTGTGTTTCAACATATCTGCCTCAGTCACCACTTCAATTTAATGGAAGGGAGATCAGTGAAAAATGAGACCTGAACTCAGCAGCAGCAACATATCTCTCCAGAAAGAATGTCCCTGTTACTCAGGATGATCCAAAGACCACTGCATGAACAGAGCCATTTGAAATATTACATTTTTATTTATTTTTTTAAAATAATGGCACTGAAAGAGAGTTAAATATATAAATAGCAATTCTTAATAATAAATGTTTCTCTCATGTTTTTTCCTGTAAAGTAATCATCTCACTTCCAGACAAAACATAGATAACTTAATATAAAATGAAATAAGATAAACCTTTATTGATTTCTAACAGGGAATTCTGGTGTCACAGATAAATACAGAAAAAAGTACAATTTTACTCTTTATAATAATAAAGAAATAAGGATAGAAATACAAATAAAAACTAAAATATAACAGCAATTTGAGCCAAGCAGTGTGCATTATAGACAGTGGTGTTATGTGTGTAGTTTACTAATCATTTTTACATGTGTTATATAATAATGTGTGCATAATGTACTGCAATTTATTTATATGTCAGCGTAAAAGTAATAATATGATACAAGAAACTCTAACAGTGTTCAATAGAACATCATAGGACAAGTAACAATTAAAATTATAAAAATATTAAAACTTATAGAAATATAAAAATAATACAAATATGTACGATTTACAAAATGAAATACAAGAATGTAACAATATATAAGAGAAATAATGTAATGATATATTATAACATAAAATAGAGAGTATAGTATAACATGAAATCTAAAATATGATGATCAATAAATAATTGATCAAATATAAAGGGAGGGAGAGAAGTGGCCGAACTGTTTGGTTTTTATATCAAACTCACTCTTTTATAATCTTCGTCCACTTCTAAACATCAAGGTCCCTAAAAAGTTAAATTACCACCCTGAGACTGAAGGAGGAGCCACAACAAAACTGCCACCTACAACTATGTAATCTAGGTTCATCGTGTAAAAAGATGTTGTCGTTGTCCTTCAGGCTGGAGGAGTTGTTCCTGTGCCTTAATGAGTACAGTAGTGTGAGTGCCTCCAGCGTGGCCTGCCCCACCCTGCGCCTGCTTCACATCACCGACAACAGCCTCCAGGACTGGGCCGAAGTCCGCAAGTTTGGTCCCATGTTCCCCAGCCTGGACACTCTGGTCATGGCCAACAACAACTTGGCTTCCATTCAGGACAACAAAGACATCCTGAAACGGCTCTTCCCCAACCTCCGCAGCATTAACCTGCATAACTCAGGTCAGGAGGCCTGGGCTGGTTTAGTTTCATATGATGGTTTCATTTCAGCAGGAGACTTGCTCTTGATTCTTCAGCACACAGGAAACCATCCCAAGTTACAGTATCAGCATTCGTATGTGGTGACTTGACAGCTGATAAAATTAGCACAAGCAAACATGCCACTGAACCCTAAAATCTTTATGTTATTTGTAGAGTATTACAACAGATTCCTGCTCGGCTTTTGTCTCAGGAACTGTTTCTATTTTGGACGGTATCAGTGGCAAATCTATTTTTAGAGTCCTGTTGAGAGTAGAAGGGAACAGAGACCATGTGAAAAGACGTGTTCAAATCGACTTCAGTGCGTCTGCGCCTGAGGCTCAGAAAAACATCCTTCTTTTGTCTCTGATTATTTTTTTTAAAACAAAAACATACTCTGCCTACAGACTGAGATAAAGTCACATTCCACTGGTTCATGGGTTTTTAGAAGCTTCAGTGAGACAGGAAATAATAAGGCATCAAAGGCTGCAACATAGGACAAACTTAAACCATTACTTTATATTTTCAACAGTTACAAAGAATGACAAAAACCAAACATGCATTTGTCTGTATCATGTCTGTGGATCAAAATATATAGTTTCAGGCCGGAGTCGTGTTGTTTTCGAGTTGTACGTACGTTCTTGTGGACACGATATCTCAATATCACCAGGACGGAACGTCTCCAAATTCGGCACTAACAGTCACTAGGACTCAAGGACGAACTGATTAGACCTTGGAGGTCAAAGGTCAAAGTCACGGTGAACACTTTTTAGCCATTACTCAAGACTTCACACAGCACGTATGACAAAATTTCACACAAATGGTTGTTATTTTATACGACTGTGTATCCCTGTAACAGGGATGTAATTTGGTGCTCTGTTGAGTATTTACAGCAGCAGGACGGTGTGTGTAGGATTGAGTTGAAATAAACGAGTGTGTGTGTTCATGCTAATGAAGGAACATGTGGCTCTCTGCTGTTTTGTTACTAGCTGAGGTGCTAGCTAAACAAAACTGTCATCACAAACAAAGCATTATTTATTTATATTTAATAATTAGAGCAATAATCACAGCAGGGGGAGGGTCGTAGTAATAGCTGCTTTCGGTTTGCATCTCTCTCTCTCTCTCGTTGACTGACCCTTCACTTCCACAGGAAATGGAATCAGGGCAGAAAGTTCTATAAGTGACTATAAGATCTGTTTATCGATCTCCTCCACTCAGTTTAAGAAGGCGACTATAACAGGACGACACCTACGCACAAACAACACTCCACACGCTCCAGGCGTCACTGCGTCGCTGCAGACAAGTGATTTAAGAGTAATTAAAAGACAGAACAGATAACAGATTTATATACAGTATGTACACATATGCATGACTTGTTCTTGTGTGCTTTGTCAGGTCTAAACCGATGGGAAGACATCGAGAAGCTGAACTTCTTTCCCAAGTTGGAGGAGGTGCGACTGCAGGGCATTCCCCTATTGCAGACCTACACCAACGTGGAGCGACGCAGCCTCATGATAGCACAGTGAGTCCCGTCAGTGAGGAATGACCTCCTCCACAGCAGCTGGAGAGGTTGTTTCGTTTTGTTTTCTCCCACCACTTGACATTGAATGAGACATTTCTTAATTGTTGAAGGTTCACAGTGTCACAAATATCTGTTACTTCGCTGCTTCTCCTCAGGCTTCCTGCAATATCACTGCTGAACGGCAGCGTTGTGTCTGATAGTGAGAGAGAAGACGCGGAGAGGTTCTTCATCCGTTACCACTTAGACTACCCTGAGGAGGAGCTGCCTTACAGGTACGCTGCCCACACTGTCTAAACTCCAGCTGCAGAGGTTATGTTCTGGTGTTGTGTTTGTGTCACGTACGTGTGTGTGCAACCGGCTCTGTGCCTCCTCAGATATCACATCCTGGTAACCAAGTACGGGAAGCTGGAACCACTTGCCGAGATTGACCTCCGACCCCGCTGCCGTGCGCAGGTGGAGGTTCACTGTGAAGAAAAAGTGGAACAGGTGTGTGAAGCATTTCATCAGCTACTGTTCTGAATAGTTCTGGTAAATAAACAGCTGTTAATGCTAATGTTGGCTATGGAGCTATAGCAAAATTTACATATAGCTCCTTTAAATAGACTTGAAAATAAGTGGTGCAATCCTTTGTTGTTTTTGATTTGGATGTGATCATTCTGAAAATGATTTGCTTAAGTCTGATGTATTTTCTTCTTTATTAGCTTGTTAGCGGCCTAACAGTACAACATTCGCTTATATATCTTGTAGAAGCTAACATTTGGAGCAGCTGGTAGTTGCTAACATGAGCATGGATTGGTAAAATAGCCACAAAACTAAAAGCAGTAAACCCCTAAAATTGTTGTTCTCTGATCCTCATTTCATTTAAAATCTTTAGTTTAGCACATTGAGACAATATTGATGAAACGTTACATGATGATGATGATGATACAGTTTTAACATATAAATTGTGATTCCTGTAGAAAGGGTTATTTAAAGTTGAATATTTGACTTCCAATCATAACAACCTTTCTGACCTTAACTCAACGTTGAATTAACAACTTTTGCTTTTAAGTTTTGTTAAAATTTCCCCTTGAGAGCCTCCATTAGGTCCTGTGTGCAATTTTAAGAAATACCAGAAATTTAGAAGCAATCTGAGGTGCACTGTTTATAGGTTTCAGCACAGCTTCATGTTTTTATTGCTTATTATTGTCATGGTTTTGTCTGATATACTTAGAGATTTGCTATTGCTGAAATAGATATCGATGACACATTTAGGTAAATGATACTTAGACTAGGAAAAGATTTGAAATTAATTGGTGTATTATTGAACTTTAATTTCATGGCCAGAGGATTGTTTGCATTTTACCGTCAGTATAAATATTTTCTACTGCATCAACCGTTCTTCTTACATCTGTGCAGAATTAGAAACTGATGCGTTCTCTGCGTGAAATAAGTGTCCGTTTACTGCCTAAAATGTAGAAACTGTTCCTCTTTGTTTCAGCTGAACATCCGTTTGGACCAGACAGTAGCTGAGCTGAAGAAGCAGCTGACGACAGTGGTGCAGCTCTCCGCCAACAGCATGAGGATCTACTACATCGACAAGTGTAGCGCCTTCGGTCCAGAGGAGATGAAGTACAACACCCGGGCTCTCCACTCCTACAGCATCCAAGACGGTGATGAAATACTGGTGGTACCCAAGGCCAAATGAACAGCGGGTATCAAACTGGCTGATTAGAGTGACTCCTTGATTGATTGATTCATTGGATTATTTATTTATTGGTTAAATGACATTGCAAAATTATTGGAAAACGCATATGGAACAGCATCCGCGGCCCAGTTGTTGGAGTGGAGAAGTTAAAAGTGAGGTGAACACCATCAGGGAGACAGTACAGTGGACTACAGTGGGCTGCTGGGAGGCTCTGGCTGGAGAAGCAGTCAGTCTGGAGAGTATTGTGTCTTTATTTATTTCAGCTTTACATGAGGGCATCCACCGGAGCAAATGCACAAATCTGTCACGGTGGAGAACAGGCCGAGAGAGCAACTCGCAGTCAGCTTGCAGCTTAAGTGGAGGGGAGGGTGCTGCTATTACCAGCAAAGCTTTGCTGCAGATCTATCTCTTAGTACACGGCATGTACCATAGCACCTGCATAGGCAAGCATCCAACACCACTGGCTTGCCCACTTATTGCAAAGGCTACCCCGATTAGTGGTGAAGCAGTGCTGCTGGACGGAGAGGGACTGCTGTTCTCATCTGCACTTTTACTGTAGGCAGAATATCAGGAAGAGCAGTGTCTGTTAAAGGAAACATCCGGCCTAAAATACTGCTAAATGTAGAAGCTGGGGGGGGAACTAGCAGTTTTTGAGCCTATTTTGTTGTGAGTTGGTGTTTTCCAAGTATTTCTGTGGATAATTGGCAACATTAGAAGATGATACGTCACATTTAAAGTGTTTGGCACAAGGAGAAAGGGATTCTTTCTGTACACAACATCTCTTTTAAATCCTAATAGCAGTGGTTCTCAAACGTTTCCCCCCTTCAGAGGCTAAACCATTTTTATCAATCATTAACGATCACCTCTTTTAGACAGAGATCCTGGTATATTGTCGTTAAGAACTCCCCTCGTTACACAGACTTTGCTTGTTTACACTGAATCAAAGAAAGCCGACATAAGCCCCTGTGTGTGATTTTAAATAACATGTCGGTGTTCTTAAAATCAGAAATCGGAGACGTGACGTGTAACACAGCGGCGTCAGCTCTCCCTTCTACACAGACGTCAGTTCAGCTCCGTGAATACGCCACTACCGGTTTACAGGTATAACCACCCCCCCCCCCCCCCCGATATTTATTTGTAGCGAAATAAATATCAGCACAATAGCATCAGCAAAATACATAAATCATATTCGTTCAACTTAGTTTCACTCCATAGTTTTCCCTGGTCATCCACACGGCCCTTGTCGCCCCCACAGCTTGAGAGCCACAGCCTTATAGGACCCCCCCCCCCCCGACATGTTTTAAGACATATATAAATCCTTTGCTTTAAACAACAACATGTCTGATATTAATTATCATTATGAATATGCAAATAATGTTCATTATAAACTGGATACAAAATGACTCCGGTGTATATGAACTGGAGGCTTCAGGTTTCCACTTTACACTCGTATAGGTTGCATACTGGACCGTGATTTGCCTCCAAGCTCGTTGTGATGTCACAAAGTCATCTCGTACGTACTCGTGTTAAACTGAGATCTAAAGTGAGCTCAGAGAAATTGTTGTTGCCCCTTCAGCTGTTGAATATGGAAACAGTTTTCCGGTGTCAAACTCTGCACAGTGAAGGTCAAACATCTGAGTGAAGTAACAATAAGTAAAACACATTATTGAGTCGAGGGAGACTTTAGATATAAAGGAAAATGACACCACTTTATGACAGAATGGCTTGAGGAGTGCAGTGATCATTAACTGAAGATATCTAACACTATAAAACAGGTTACCACACAGCAGCTGTTGTGTCATGCTGTGTGCTGCCCCCTGCAGGCTTCATCTGTGTCTTAGATAAACATTAAGAAGTGACTGACACACACACACACACACACACACACACACACACACACACACACACACACACACACACACACCAGGGTTCCTAAAAGACAATCTCTAAAAGACAATGCATGTTTTGCATTGGAGCAGTATAAATGCATCATGTCTACATTTGAAATATTATTGTTTATATTCGGACCATCTTTCTTCAGTTGAACACATTCTGTGTGCAAGTTCTCCACTAACTTGTGTGTGTTTATGGCCATTTAAATGAAATATGGAAGCAACATGGTTTCAGTAGTTCCCCTGGTTATTGTTTCAGATTATTATTGTGCATTTTAAGAGGACAGCGTTCAGTTGTGCTTCATTTTTTTCTTTCACAAGAAGAACCATTGCTTAATTTCTTTAA
Source organism: Seriola dumerili (assembly GCF_002260705.1). NCBI lineage: Eukaryota > Metazoa > Chordata > Actinopteri > Carangiformes > Carangidae > Seriola > Seriola dumerili. The sequence continues at coordinate 59,748 of NW_019176883.1, read as the reverse complement.
TTACTTACATACGATCTTGCTTTACGGACATTTAAATTCTTATTTATAATTTTGTCAGTACAGTTTATAATCCAGAATCATACTTGAAATGATGCTGAATGCATTTATGTGCATCTTTAAAGGGGCTTAAGACTCTAAACTTTTTTACACTTCTTGTAAAACTTTCCTGTTTTACAAGTAGTGGAGTATCTTATAAAAGATACAGTTATCTATGCTACCCAGTTGCATTATGGGAATGTAGGAACCAGTAGTTTTTTTATTTGACCCATACTAGAGACAAAAAGTGAGAATATCTTGGACTCTGCTGCTTAAACGTTGACCTTTGACCCCCAACAGAATGGAAGTACAATACTAAATAGCTGGAGGGCCGATTTAAACTGCACATTATTCTTCTATTAATCCTCCACATTAGTGTTTTATCTCCCACACAGAAGTGTATTTTACATTTCAGTCCATTCTGCACAGAAATACTCTCACCAAAGATAGCTCAAGAGGATATTATCGTTGTGATGTGGAACGCATACAGTATGTATTGATTGTAATATGCAGCCTCCACCTTGTATAAGAGGAGCATTGATGTTAGATGTTTGGTGCTATTGTTTTTTTTTTCCTATAGCAAGCTACTTAGCAGAGTAAGGGACTCCTGACACAGTATTACAGCTGAAGAAACAGCTGATTCGCCAAGCCACAGAATTAAGTGTTCACATTTAGTGGCTGATTGGAAACAAATGTGTGTTTGAGCTGCAGCTTCAGCTCATTCACTGTTGATAGAAAACTCAGCTTATTGTGCTTTGGCCTCTTTTTAACACTGTTGTTACCCTTCAAAAGTATCAATATTTAAAGTATTTAAATGCCACAATATTTCCAACACTATTATTATTTACTAGTGTTACACACTGCTCTACTTGAACATTAAGGGATGTGATATAATTAGACTAGTAAGGAGTCAATATAAGGGTGTAGCAATGAGGAGGTAGAATATTCAAACCTGTTTCCCCAGTTTATCCCCAGTAGTGCTGAGTAAATGTTAGTGTAGCATGAACCACAGCCATAGACACCAGCACAGAGAGGCAGCGGCGCAGTGCTGGGCACCGACATCCGAGTCTGGACTGGAGTGTTGCGTTATTGTGTCTGTGCTAATCAGTGTGCGGTTTGTTTGAAGTGAGCACATGCAGTATGCAACCGTTTGCAGGGTGTGTGATTTTAATGGTATGCATGTTATTTATTGATTTTATGTGTTTGAGAGGAAAGCGGTCACGCTGCCTGCTTAGACTTATGGAATAATGCACTTGATGGAACTTTTGTTTTACATGAAGACAGAGGAAAATATTTTAAGTCTTGATGTAAATTTATTGTTTACATGTTGAATTCATCAAGATTTTCTTTTCTTTTTTAGGAACATTATGTCATGATGTTATTTATTGTGTCTCTTGCTTACTGCTACAAGCCAAAAAATATTGGCTAAGCCATTTTACAGCCCTTAAAGCCCCTGAAAATTTAATTTCAGATTTTAAGTATTTCTCTGTAACATTAAAAATTGATGAATAATAAAGCAACAAAGTTAAAGTTAGGGTTAAAAACATCCGCAGTTATTATTTATTATGAGTTTAACAGCCCAAAACTCAGCTGATCTGCTTCGTCTGGACTGTGCGAGTGTGGTTTCACATCAGACTTGATTGACAGTGGCGACATAAAAAAAAAAAAAAAACGACTCCAAATGTCATCACATTAAATTTAGTTTGATCCAAATATGTGACATCACCTTTTTCCTAGACTCACCCAGTCAAACCAATGAGAAGAAATCAGACAAAACAACGACCTCATCGCTTGCAGTAAGAAAATGATTGAGAAATAGGTTTTCAGGGCCTTTAAAGGGAAACTCCACCCTAACCCTTTAACAGCGACTGGCAATGTACTTTTTGTTTCTTCCTTCTGTTGCGTTTTTATTGGTTTCATTACAGGTCAGATAGACAACAGCAGATCATATTCAGATGTTCCCTGCTCAGCTAAACCGTCAGCAGTGAGCATCAGGTTGAGTTTTAAATGAATCAAACTGTGAGGCCTTCGAGAGCCGCCTTTTATCTATCAGTTAACAATCCTTCAGGGAGACTCACATTTTGGACGCAGAGGTACAGAAGTAATTCCACCAGCAGTAGCTTCAATACACAAGGATGCAGTTCAGATTGAGAAGTGACTGTCCCCTTGTGAAGGTTCTCAATTTGCTGTCATCACGACAATCACTCATTGTTTTCTTTTAATTTATACATAATATAAAGATGAATATCACATTTAAAGGCATACTTTGACATTTTGGAAAATAGGCTTTTTTTGGACAAGCGTTGGAAGAGAAGATTGATATCACTGTTATATTTTGCAGCCAAGTATGAAGCTACAGCTAGGAGATGGTTAGCTTAGCTTATCTTAGCATAAAGACTGAAAACAACTTGCTTGGCTCTGTCCAAAGGCAGAAAAATACGCTAATGAACACGTTATATGTCATTTATTTAATCTGTATAAAAACTGCGGTTTAAATTTTGACAGTTTTACTCTATGTGTTTCAGACAGAACGGAGCTGTTTGAAGCTTTTGTGCTAAACTAAGCTAACCGGCTGCTGGCGTAGCTTCATATTTAGGATACAGATAAAAGAGTGGTATCAATCTTTGTATATAACTCTCTTCCAGACAGTGAATAAGTACTTTTAAAAAAGAGAGGAAATCACTAGTTAAGTAGCCGAGACAAAATACCTCCTGAAGATTAACTGAGGGTTGATTTTTCCTTTTAAATTCAGTCAGGTATAACCCATCATGTCATTCTCTAAACCAGTGTAATCTCTTCATTTTATAAGAAGCAACTGAAGAAATGAGAAGCAGAAAAATGTGTTGAAATTCTCAACAACCTCTCTAATGGTGATGAACTTACATCATACCTCTAATGAAACCATCTCTCTCGCTCTCTGTTAGAAAATTCATACATTGAAAAACTCCATATTTCCTAGTTTTTATTTAAATACTCAACACATAACACCAGACATCTGGCAGCTGTAGTACTGAACATCCTGTTTGAATGGAAACCTGTGAATCTAAATAGACACTGCTACTCTGGATATATCCATAAATACACTGCTTGAGTTGTCATCTGCCTCTAAAAGTAGTGCATCAAGAGCTCAGGTGGATCTTAGAAGGTTATATTTGTCTTTGATTATAGTGTTATAGATTTTGGTTGGACTAAATGTGCAGGATGCCCTAGGTTTCACCCCTGCTCAGACTTATTCACCAGTATTTAAGCTAATCGGTTCACTCAACTATATGTAACATTGGACTGTTCATAATCTGTGGCATTTAAGGCATAATCTTTTTTTGTAGTAACCTATATGAAGTATCAAAATGGAACAGAATGAGTCATCTTTCTTTTGTTAATATATATAGAGAAAGATGCATCACTGAATGGTAATAAATGGCAGTCTCCCTCCTCAGTGTGTGACGGTTTGTTTCATTCACAGCAGCAGCTTTGGATCAGGTGTCTGGATGTCGTTCATGGTGGAGACGGTTCATACTGCAGTATGATTTTATGACTCATTCACTTTGATGCAGTTGCTCACACACTCCAGCATGAATGACAACTTGAGTGCTGGAACTTGGAACATGTAAAAAGTCTTAGACATTTTAATTATTAAACGATCTCTTTCAATATTTGATCCAACCAACCATTATTACAGCAAAATATGTTCTTATAATGACCTGGAGTATTGTAGGAGAGGTAAAAATCATCTTGATATGTCATAAACATATCAAATAGAGTAAAATAGGGTAATTCTCATTATTTCTTTAACTGCATTTTTAAAGGGCCACATTCCTCTCTAGTAACCATTGTTCTTTTTCACAATTGTAGCAACAATATTAGCAAAACTAATCTAATTTCACAAATACATAATAAACTTATGTCATCTTTATGCTTGGGGGTATTTATTCCTTATTAACTTTTTTATAAACTGTCTAAGTATTTACTGGTAACTTAAATCCATTATTATAATTTTTGTTATCACTACTATGAAAAATCTATTATGTAATATATAATAATTATACATGTGCCACGAGCCACCAAAAATGAATAAATGAATAAATTACAATACCATCTGTATTTTTACACATCAAAACCACAAAGCCCACAACCACAAAGCTGGGGTGAAAAACAGGTTTCCCTCTTTCCCACGGGCCTGAACGTGGCATTTTTTCAATGAAAGACATCTCTGATGTTTACGTTCATTGCCATGACAACGGTGTAGGAGGCGTTTCCTCTGCGCTAGCTAGTGACGCTCAACAGAGAGGTATGAACCAATCAGAAATTAGCTCTGTTACCGAACTGACGTCAGCGTTAAAGAGAGAAGAACCGTTACTTGGTTGCTGAAACTCTACAACTGCAAGGGGATAGAAAATATGGCTGAATACCAGCGTAGTCTTGTTTAAAGCCCATGGCGGTGTAGTCTCTGATTCAAGATCATCGGTAACCTATCGCAGCAACTTCAGTTAATGGTTTAAAAAGCAGCGAAAACCAGCTGGAAAGACACTATTTGGGGGCGTTTCTCCGTCCGTTTGGATCGGGGTGATCTCCAACTGCGGGGTGAGTGGATGCAGTTACCGTACACCAGCATAACAGTGATATGTGCTGTTCTCTCCTATGGATACAAGCCCAAGCCAAACTCCTGCCAAGCTCTGACAATATTACGTTTCCTTGTTGCCGGGAACAAATATATACCTCACTGAACTCAATTTAACACATTTTAGAAGTCATAACGAGCCACCGAAATATTCGGCAACAATATGACAGTGAAGCAGCTCATTATTTCAATATAATTTCACATTTCAACAGTTAAGATACATTAACTGCCCTGCGTGTGTTCTGGGGGAAGAATAACGGCTAAACCAACCCTAAAAGTTCATTTTTGTCGAATAAAGTCTTGCTTATTCTATCGGCTATAGCTATGTCTGAGAGAGGAATGGTGTCCTAGCAAGGATGAAGGTCCTGGCGATGCTATTTCCCGTGAAATGTGTGTTGTATGCCAGCAAGCAGTGCCACAATTTGCTTACACTACAGTTTGGCGGGGCGGTCTGTGAACGCACTGCTGCTGCTGCCGCTGCTGCTGTCTTGGCTACCCAGATACATTTGAATTAGCTAGCTAGATAGCAAGTTAACTAGTAATCGATGCGGGACATTCGCCGAGGTTACACGGACTAAACAACCGTGTGGGCGTGTTAATAAACGATGCATTATTAACTTTGCAATTCGCTACCTGCCAGTTCAAGGGGCTTGAGGGACGGTAAGTTTTCGCTGCTTCAATCCCTTCTCCGCCCCCTTCATGGACAGTACACTGTCAAACCTGCCCCTCTTCCATTACACTCCGGGGGTCTGAGTGGTTATCTAATCACGTGTGGTTTAACGTGTTATGAAAATACAAACGCACTGATATTTGACTGAAATCAGGCTGTTCGGGATTGTATAGAAACGGCCCACTGCAGTGCATCAACTATGGCTTCTGTGCTAGTGTCGTCCCATCTCCTCTCAGTGTCATGTAACGCTATACCCCTCACAGAGACCGTCCACAGCACTACGTCTGTCTTTTTCCATTGTTTTGCACACATACCTCAACCGTTTGCTGTGCTAGAAATCACTCGATTCAATTTGACAATTTACTGTTAATTTATGCATCAGTATTGCAACTATATGATATACATGTGTATAAAACACAGTGAGGATTACTGTATAAAATTTATTCAGAATAAGGGGTAGAATAAGACTGATGTATGTAGAAGCTGAAATGCATTTAGTACAGTCAGTGTTAAAAGTGATGGCAAAGTTCACTTTGATATGTGAAATTTCAGAGCAACTGAAGCCAACAAATTACTGACTACAAAAGCGCATACAGTATTGCCATTATACAGTGGCACACAGAGGTGCCTGCTGATGAATCGTGATTTCAGACTTTAATTTCTGTGAAATCAGCCAATCTGCTTTCTACAGCAGTGTGCTGGACTTGATGCTTACCCAGCTTGGCTTACAAAAAGCCTTAATGCTAGTCCTTTAAGAGCACATTGGAACGCCACTGAGTGTTGAGTGACCTGTAGAGGTCATAGGCATCTGCTATATTTACCGGCTCTGTAACTTGATCTGTGGCATTCTGGTTCGCTGTGCTCATACTATCCTCTCCCACTCTGGGGCCACAGCCTCCCAAGAAGCACCCCATTGCTTTCTGTCTATTGGCCTGGTCGCTCAGAACAACAAGGGTGAGCCTCTTACAAACCAACTTAACCGCCACTCTTCCTCCCTTTTCTTGTTTTAGGTACCTGCTTGTCAGATGAATGTGTACAGTGTGGGCTGTTTCCTCAGCCGTAGGATACGTCTTCTCAAGGAGACGATGATAGAGGATAGGGGATAATGTTTGAGAAAGCTCTGGATTTTTGTAGCATGAGTAGAAGGACTGAGAACAGCCTTCCAGCAGGGTAGGGCATAACACCAGTTGAAATGCATGAATTTTGTATTTGTAGTGAAAATATATACAGAGTAGCAGCAGGTTGTGATTGCAAAATGTGAGTTGTGAAACAAGTTCTGGAAGAGACACTCTTTACCTGAACTTTATAACTGAGCAACTTTTCCAGATTTGATCATTCAAGCAAAATGATGCATCATCAATCTTTAATGTTGGGACATGCAGTCCAAAGAATGTGTGTACAGGTGGCCTGTGCGTTCACTTCATGCTAAACATGTCTGCTGTAAAGTGTCACAAAACAAATCAAAGAGACATTGACTTCTGCTATTTTTGTGAATGTGTACATCTTTAGGAAACAAGATATTTCTCTTGTGCTGTGTTTGCTGTCCTCAGGCAAGGATTTCCTCGACCAATTAGATTGTTGACATGTAACTTGTCTGTGTGTTTTCCTGCAGGAGTATTCAGTGCCACAAAGCCTGTATGTGTGTGTGCACTGTGGGGTAGCAACAGTAGGATGAGCTGCCCCAGACTTATCACAGTCTGCAGGGACTGACGCACAGAGCTACAACTACAGCAGGTAACTACACACACACACACACACACACACACACACACACACAGAGTACATGTAGTTTATTTTGCATTCCTGTTGAGTTTGACATCACTGTGCATGGTTCATATGTATCAAAGCAGAATTTCTTTTTCACTCTTTTTCCCTTTATGAAAGAGAGTCAGAAAAGGTTAGAAAAATAAGTTATGCATCAGCTTACCAATGACTCACAGAGTTAGAAAGGTGACGCTGAGAGCAGGACCAAGCAGATGATTTCACATGGACCTCAAAATTTTGTTTGGTATATAATCACAGGATGTTTTTACACTGGGTTTAATATTTTGGGCAATGAAGTCTGAGTCACTGTGTGTGACTATACAATTTAAAGTAATTGTTGCTATTGCTTTGAATTTAATCTACTTTATAGAGTTATTGCTATAAAAGAGAGACAGCGGTAACATTGAGTTATCAACGTGACTCATTTTGTGGCCAAAGGAGAGAATGTACACAGAGAAAGAGAAACATGATTATTTGTGGAGACAGAAAACATTTGGTGGGACAGCACCTGAAACAAGCAATATTAGCTCAGGTCTCCTTAAAAGCCCATTTTCTTCTGATTGGCCAAACATCTGTAAACCTGCCACACCTGTGTGGAGGTTCTGAAGGCAAACCATAAAACTGAGTAACATGATTGATTGGAAATGATAATTTCTCAAATCCATTCGTAAGTGTTCAAGCCCTATCCGGTTTAGAATATGACAGTGGACGGCATGAAGATCCACAGCAACAAAGATTACAGCAGGAGGTCTCTGTTCTGTAAATATTATGCCCATTACCTGCTCATTATGTGACATAACAGTGGATTTTGTCTTTCAGTCACAATCTGTGTATAAAAATATTTTGTATATGCCCCTGTTAATAGTTATACGTATGGAAAATGCACTAAAATTCGAACTAAGTGAAAAACGTCTGCTGACAGAAAATATGAAAGCTAACGTTGCTAATAAAAAGTTACTCTGCTGTCGCCAAACAACTGTTCAGTAAAGCTGAACCATATTACAGTTATTATATATATTATATATATAGTTATTTGTATGCTTTACCTTTACATACATTTACCTCTTAATTTGAAACTTTGGCCACGTTTAACATGGACATTGTAACACTGACAGAAAATAAAGAAAAGCATAATCGGTGCCCTTTAAAATCAAAAATGAGTGACATCATGAGTGAAGCTATAGCCCTGGTGCTGATTGACTTTGTGAATGGATAAACATACAGTGTGTGCTGAAAAGTGCAACTATTCCACAGGTGTAAAGTACTGCTCTACAGCATCTCCCAGCATCACTCAGTGGACCGGCAGAGATTGATAGGTGTTTCAAATGATAATGTGTCTAATTGACCAAATGATTACCTCAATGAATAAAGAATTACACCGCCCAGCTGCAGAGACTGGAGCATCAATCACTGTGGCCCTCAGATTCATTCCTCTCTGAGGTTACTGCTACCATTATGGCCTCTCATGTGAGTCACCAACAGATGGTGGTAATAATAAATGCTAATTGGTTGCTCCTCGCCAGGTTTTCACATTATAGAAACTTCGGTTTTTGTAGTGAAGGATTGTAATGGGGATAAGTTGCTGGAGGGAGTTTACTCGTAGCAGAAAATGCATTTGAGTATGAAATATGAAAAATAATAAATCTTCTCAGTTGCTACCTTTGAATGCAGCATTTGGGGATGTGACCTATTTCTGAGAGTTTAATAAAGTATGTTCAAGGATGGAAAATGAAAGGTGACTGAGCTGTTTCTGTCAGAGCCCTAGAGATTTGGGAGGCACTGCTAGAGGCACTAGGACAAGCAAAAACATTGATATTAAATCTCATCTTTCATAGTATCTTTATGAACCAGATGTTTTTAGTTGCCACTTTAATTTTGTGGTTTTACTTTGCACTCTGGGTATTCTTGTGCCAGCACTTTGCATTCCTCAACTTCAGTCCCTTCCTTTCTTTTACCTATCTGTAACTATACACAGTATTGTGCTGTAACACTTGGCTGAGGGGAAAACACAAGTGTTGAATGGAGTTTACCCAGGTAGCTTTGGGAGGCTGGGGTAGGTCCAACTATGGCTTGTCAGAGTAAAGAAGTAGTCCAGCCTAATTTTAATATGCTTGGCAACAGGCAGAGAGGCAGGGGGCAGGGGCGTCAGTGTGGCCCTCACGGACATCGGCCGTCTCTTATCTGCTCACATTTCAGGGTATATATAGCCACCTGTAAGGCCAAGCCAAACCCAGCAAAGCCCGGAGACCTCCTAGAAGCCCCCATGTTAATTTCTTATATTATTCCCCACGAGAGGAACACTGTGTCTGCATTATGGTATTTTCCTGGTGTAAGTGTTCATTTATGCTGCTGCAGTTGTTTTGGTTTAGATTGAGGTAACTTTTTCGGTGGCATAGAGAAGCGAAAAAAAAAAGCCCACCAATCAAAGTGAGTTCACATAATTACAATTACTACTGTCCTGCATCGCTTTATAAATGTACCAACACTGGTTTTTATAGTCTGGCAAAAGTCTGACTGGCATTTCCAAACCCTAGACCTTTCCTAATGCTAATAAAAGTCTTTCATTAATAGTATAACTTAAAGCTGCACTAATCAATATTCCTATATTAATGAATCAAATAAATATGTGTAATGTGGAAGGGGTTGCTTGTAGTGATGAACCCCCAGAGAATTATCACCCAACTCAGCAGTTTCCTGTCTGTTCTAAGTACTTGTTTTTTACCTTTTAGCCAATTGTTTCGGTTTTACAGCTCTCAACATTACTGTTTTGGTTCAGTGGTTCTACACTTACTGCCCAGCACCAAACAACAGCCAGGAACAGTTGACGGCTAGCTGGTGAACATAGCGGAGCATTTAGTTGCAAAAGAACCAGATATTTCCCAGATGTGATGAAATTCCCTCCAGGCGTTCCTGATATATTGTGAGGTCACATTGACCTTGATCTTCGACCTTTGACTGCCAAAATATACTCAGTTCATCCATTTGTTGGCTTCATTCTCCATGGCTACAAAAATGGCTGATAGATGCTTCTCTGTGGTCTAAAAAATAACGTTTGTGGGCCAGATATATGAGGTCAGGGCAAAACAAACCTGCTCCTCTCCCAGGTACAAATGATCAGGTCACATGTACAGGACGTCGGGCTGAATGAATGTAGTGAAATGAAATGGAAGCTCAGTGTGAATTTCAGGCTTCATGTTTGTCAATGTTTTTGAATGGCTTGAAGTTAAATGTGCTATAATGCAGTTTGGTTGCTAATAGAAGTTTGTCCACTGTCAGCAAAGTAATCAGTTAAATATTAGTGATCAACAATCCTCTCTGACTCACCGCAGATTTACTGTATTATGGTCAAATTGAGTTATAGGGTGAAATATGAAGCCACTTGTTGCACATTGATGTCTCTGTCTTCATGGTAACAGCTGTATCTGAACTTGACTTTTACATAGATTCACAGCACTCGCTTCAAAACTGCACTGACTCAGCTGAGACTGAGCTAACCATTTACTATAGCACAGCACACCCACCCACACACTCACACACACACACACACACACACATACTCTCACTCCAAACTACAAGAAAGCATCCATCCTGATGTCACAGTAATGCAATGTCACCCCGGAGTACGGCGGCCGTGGCATCCTGCGTCATCACACATACTCTCTGAACGCACTTTAGATCCGCTCTGCTCTCTAATAGGCCATAGGAGACCTGGGAGGACAATATGTACTGTAAGAGATCTGACTCACTGCCTGATTAGAATAACGGATTATCAACAGAGGCACATTTCAGTGAGATAATAGACCCAATCAAAATCAAACAAACTTCTGAGAAATCCACATTTATATTTAAAAATACATACATTTTTATAGATTTTATAGACGTCTTAGAAATATTTTTCTCCATATTAGCAAGGCTTATTTTTTTCATAGTATTTATCTGTAGTTTCAGATCCTTCAAATAAAAGATAATTTGTCTTTCACATTTTTTACATTACACATAGTCATTTATTCCATTCATGAAATAAAAAATGTTTTTGCAGCTTTGCAGCTTTAAAATAAAAATTAAGTACGTCGTTAGTGACACTCAGGTGAGCTTTGGTACTGCTGGTGTTGACACTTTGTGAATGGACAGAAAACTTGTGTATTGTAAAGTTATACCAGTGTGAATTGTTATTTTAACCACTAGTTGCTAGTGTTTTCTCAGTATTCTTGTTTTATTTCCATTTTTGTCTCTAAGTTGTTCTTGAATCCAGTTAGTGAAAGGTAGTGAAAGTGAGGCTCCCAATAGGTTTTTAGCTTGGTTTTCTGAAACCTGCCCAGTAAGTGAAACCTCATCTCTCCAGCTCTTTGCCAAGAATTGCCAGCAGTCAGCTGCTAGAATCTTCTCATCCCTGCGCTCATGCCGTCACTTCTGCCACTGTGTTGACAGCTTTCTTAATACAGATTTAGTAGAAGTTAGAAGAACAAACCAGCTCATTCATAACAGTGGAACGTTGTATTTTCACTCTGACATATTTCCACCTCCTGTTTTTCTCTGACTTTTCAGATTTGATTTTATCTAATCCTGTTCTATCAATTTTCCAGCAGCACAGAGGCTTGTTAGGCAGTTTTTTTTCATTTCCTTGGTGGTTCTCTAAAGGGGCGAGGGGAATACAAAGCATTACACAGCCGCTAGGCTGAAGCTCTGATAGTAAGTGTAAATTGGCTGTGGAATATGTCCTGGTGCTACTTTTAAGCTCTTAATGCGTTGGTAGGAAGCAAACAAATGCAGCTTGTTGCCACGGTAGCCATGGTAACTACTGGTTAGCACAACCTCAGGGGAGGCTGAAAATGCAGAATAGCCAGAGTGCATGTGTGTGTGTATTTGTGTGAGTGGCACATTTTTGTGCGAGTGCGCTTGTTGTTTCCGTGGAGACATCGCCTCTCAGAAGTGAAATCCATAGTTTGCTATCACCTTATCAATCCTGTGTGTCCGTGTTGTGTGGTGTTACTCCCACGGGTGTGACTCGCTGTTTGCACTTCACTCTCAGCAGCTCGCCCACCAGGCCGGCCTGAGCTTGTTTCACTCAGCCGCCCTGGGTCTCTGGCTGTGAAACAGCTGTGAGATTTCAGAGAGGTGCATAGATGAGGCAGGGTTTGGTTCAACCAAGGCTGAGGTGGTGCAGGCAACGGTTCAAAACACACATAGACTGCCCTTATTTGAGAATTATAGCATTCCAAGATGTTTCTGAACCCAAAATAAACTAATGATAAATAATAAACGAAGGAAACCACAGACCTCATTTGATAAGAATTTGTCTTTGGATATTACAGCGCTTTCATTTGAGAGTTATTGCTTTAGTGAGGAGCCATGTTTATACAGCGGGTCTTACTCATTGTGTTGTTAGAGAAAACACTCCTCATGGTAACGCAGATCACCCAGGATTCTTACTGTAGTTTTATCTTTGATTACACAGTGTGGGGAGTCACAAAATGTAGGTTTGAGCAAGTGTGATGATAAGGATATGGTGGGCTTAACAGCTGCAGCATCGTAAATTTGTGGAATTTGCAATGATGAATAAGTTTTGCCTCAATCAAAGTCAGAGATACAAGCTTTGAAAATGGTGTTTGGTGCGTTCGTTCTGCATTCAGGCAGCAAATGACCAGCTCAAATTCATAGGACATGTGCTCTCAGTCTGGATATCTGCATGGAAATATAGAGTTGGGTTAGAACAGTATTTACCTGTTCACACTTTTGTCTAATACATAAAACATAACCAAATCACATTTAATATGAATGTAATGGATCATTGAAATCTGAATGTTGAAGGCAATGTGAAAGCATGTAAGAAAACACCAGAGACTGACTGTTGTGGTCACTGCTGATGTTGATATTTAAAAACAAAATGGATAATGATATATCAGCAAACACATAAAACATTTTTGATAAGAATACTGGAACTTAATTAGTTTTTTTTCAGCTATTATTACTAACAGAAAACACTAAGGCAGTAACTAACAATTATTTTCATTATCGATTCATCTGTCGATCTTTTTCTAAATTCATTGATTAATTATTTTATGTATAAAATGTCAGAAAACAGTGAAAAATGTCCATCCCAGTTTCCCAGTCTCTTAAGATGATATATTCAAATGTTTTTTTGATTTCTGTTCAGTTTACACTGATTTGAAACAAAAAGAAAAGTGATTCGTTCTCAAATCTAAAAGTATTTAAAGCAAATATTTTGAATTTTTCTTTGATAAATTACTTAAATTATTCTTCAGACAAATGATAAAAGCACTGACAAAAAAAATGTTGTAACGTTGGCAGGAAATGACGTGCTTGTCCAGGGCCACATCAGTCATAGAAAGTAGCTGATTGAGAAAACAGGTTCTCGGAGCTTTTAATCTAAACAGTCACATCACTGCACATTGTGATGTTATTTTGCATTCAGTTCAGCTTTGCATTTTTAAGTGAGTTTAGTCTGATGTTGGATCAAACCGTTTCTTTTCAGTACAGAACGAGGCCTATATGAGCACTGGGAATAAAGTTAATAGCTTAACAACCAATATCAGTTATTAGAGTCATTACATCAGATTTTCAAGTTTGTAGCTGTAAGTGAAATACTGTGTATCAAAGCTCACAGCTGATTGTCGGCGCTTCTTCCAGCAGTGCAGAAAGCTACTGATTCAGGCCTCAAGATTGAGTGTTAAAGATTTGGTCATTTGTGTATTGATCACCTTTAGTCTTAAAGATGAGGATGTTTGGGGGCTAATTGTCTTGTTTTATAATTGACTCAAATTATGACACTAGTCGTGGTGGTTGATGCTTATTCATTCCATCTCAGCCCGTTGCCGAGCTTCCTGCCACATTGGCCTAACTTGGTAATTCTCTGGTCTCAGTCTGGTAACTGACAAAGGTGGTGGTGGAGAATAAATCCAGACCCAGGATTCATCCCATCAGAAAACTATTAGTGATGTCAGAGACACATTGTCCAGTTTTTACTGTTGCCATGTAAACTACAGCGCCAAAACTAAAATAATCCTCCAAATGCCGCTGCTGCCAAATGATAGAAACAAACCTCGAACATGTACCGAGTCTGGCTTCAGCTGGCTGACTCAGAGCAAGGCCAGGTTGTTGGTGCTATTAGCTTGGCTGGCTTAGCAGTACTCAACTGAACGGCTACAGCTGCCTGGCCTGCGTCTGTGTATTTTGGCCAGCAGTGAGTATTTGCCTGTCTTCAGCATGCTGCCTGTCTGCCTACTCCAGATCCATATGCTGAATTATTGATAAACCTGTGGTCACAGAGAGAGAAGGAGGCAGAGGGAGAAAGCGATAGAGACCCAGAAGGAGGAGGAGAAGTAGGTGCACTCGGAGAGAAGGCCGGGTGCCGAGGAGGAGGAGAGAGAGCAAGAGAGTACAGGGAGCAGTGAGAGAGAGAGAGAGAAGAGACAGATTAAAGAAACTGGAGCCTCTCCTACTAAACTCAACACGGATCAACAACACCAGATACTTTTATTTATTCAAACGTTGCTGTGTAAGTGAACAAGAGCCTCTCTCTGCCACAGGAACACACTGTGCTGACTGCCTGTCTTTACCTCAAACACCCAGCTGGACTCTCCCATTATAGCGGTGGGAGATGCACAGTATACCGAGAGACGGAGGAAGGGTGGTGCAGGTGTCCTGCAAGAGAGGGGCTTTGCAATTTGAGATGATAAAATAACATGGAGAGACTATTTATTTACCTCCTTGATTTTAGGACAGGATTCAAGTTGGTAGGAGAAGAGAGTTCCAGTGTGTTTTCCACGTGAGTGGGATTTAAAGCCCAGAAGAAGATGCTGTGCCTTCCTTCAGCATTACATAGCACTTAAATAGTGCACCAGCAAGCATGCAAGCTACTGCTAATTGTGTCACTACAGATCTGTCTCCCCAGCAAAGTGTATCATGCTCCTCATAGTTATGTGATGTAGGCTTATGGTATAATATCCATGTCTGCTACACTTGTTAAATCTCAGGCCTGGGTAACCAGCCGTGCACTGTAAAAGCCTATAGATAGATGGGATGGACTCTAATGCAGAGGTTTTATGTCAGTGGCCATAGATAGATTTAATGTTCTTTTTAAAGGGCCACTCCACCAATTAATTTAATTTAATAGTCACAGTCTTTTTTTTTTAGCAAAACTTTACAAAATACCGCACACCACCAATTTATTATATAAACTGTCAGTAACATAATGTTTTGTTAGAGTATAAGACATGCCAGATACATGCAGTATATGCTCAATTTTCTATTACATTCAGTGTTTCTATTATTTTGTCCACCCCATTTACATCAGTGAGGCTAGGCTAGAAACTACATCCTCCAAACTGATCATACACTTGAATCAACAACTCACTAAAACTCACCAGCTTTACTGGTGTCCCTCAGTTGTAAGTTAAATCGTTTTGTGTCTTAAAAACTAAATGAATGCTCAGTGAAGCAAGAATAAATGATGTCCTGATGCTGCTTACATTGTTGCTGTAATGTAAGTGTGGATGTGATTGTTGCTGATGAATAACACTCGTGTCTCTTTGTTGTTGCTGCAGTCGATGCAGTCTTCCAGAGGCTCTGCCTCCCCGTGGCTGAGAAACCAGCAGCAGCAGCAGCATGTCCCGCGTCTCCTCCACCGCCAAGCGCTACGCTGGCCCCTCCTACACCAGCCACTACAGCTCCTATGGCTCTTCCCTGACACCCGGCCTTAGCTCATACAGCGAGCGGGACAGGCTGTCCTCCTACAAGTCCCCCACCTCTTCCTCAGGTTACTCCTCGTCCAGCTATCTGAGCAGCTCTACCGCCCGCAGCCGCAACTACAGCACCTCCTCAGACCCTGATCGCGACCGGGGTCGAACCATCCCGCGCAGCGACATTCTCGGAAGCAGCAGCAGCAGCCGCCGGAGTGAGAGCCTCAGCAGAACCCCCATCAAGAGCTATGGAGGGTCAGGGCTGAGTGGTGGGTCGGCCTACACCGGCTACAGTTCCTACTCTTCGTCTTCGGCCCAGTCCAGCTACCTCTCCTCTTCACCGGTGGCCTCCAGCATCTCGCTCAACCGACGGAAATCTGTATCTCAGAGTGACTTGAGCAGGGATCTGGCCTCTCTGGGCTTCAACGACACCTCCTCTTCCTCCACCCCGTCCTCTTCCACCAGTGCCCTGCGGAGCTACCGCAGTCGGACCAGCGATGTGTCCGACTCGTATGGCACTAGCTCACGCACAGGCTACTCAGGCCTGTCGCGGAGTTCTACTCAGGAGGCCCTCTCGCGGAGCTCCACCCAGGAGGCCTTCAGCAGCAGCAGCAGCAGCAGAGTATTCAGCTCTTCGACATGGGAGCCGAGAAGTAGCAGGCTGTCCAACTCCCCCACCAGGGACTCCACGGTAAGAGAATCTCCTCATGCTGGCTTAAAGGTTGCTGCTTTTATTGAGGATGTACTGCTCCAGAGGGGATCAGTGCCCAGAGGCAGAGCGAGGCTGAATGGAATCAAAGCTGCAGTCGTCACTAAAGAGGCACACTAGTCTCATTTTTCTAGTTTCTCACACGATAAAGCCTCACAATTCTTTGTTGCTTCTGAGAGTACTGTTTTCTACCATATGGGGGCACTATTGCTCAAATTAATTTCTGTGCACTTGGAGTCCTGTTGTACAATAATACACCAGGTGTGTCACACTCTTTCACATGCCTTTCACATGTTCTTTAGTAGACTGAGCGCTTCAGTAAAACAGTAACAGTATTGTCTCCTAACATAATAAGAAACAGTCCTATCATATACAAACTGGAGGTCGTTATTTCTGTGTATGTAAGTAGTTCCATGCTTTTGCGTCAAATGAGCTCTTAGCATGGACACCTGACCCCATCCAACCCACCAATTAGTTAGCCTACACCTCTCTGAAGGAGCCACAGGGCTATGATGAGCTGGGTCTGCAGGCCACTAGCCTCCTCTCTCAGTTCAGTATTAATGAACCGAGTCTTGTCTATGCAGGTCAGAAAACACAACTGACCCACTTCCCCTCTGGATTAGTCCTCATAACCTGTTACCATGAATGGAGGAGGGTGGAGGAGAGAGTTAGGGAGAATTTGTGGTTAATCTTTGCTTGAAAGTGCTTTTCTGCACATTTCAGGTAGTTATCAGCCTGTTATATCTCAAAATATAATTTTAAAACATGGGATCAAACACATATTCATTATAATATGTATTAATTTTCCTGATTGCTCACCACATTAAAAGGAAGACTCATTCTGTATGTATTTATAGATAATCTTGTGATGGAACCCCATAAAACAGCAATATAGCTAAAGAATGTGCATGTATAATAATGTGTAACAGCATTACTTATTATCCAACAATAGAACTGAAACAATTAGTTGATTAACAGGAAATTCATCAGCAATATTTTTCAAATGAAGTCATTGTTTGGGTAACTTTTTTTTTGCTTTGCTGACTCTGTCTTATGTCACAGTAAATTGAATATTTTTGGTTTTTAGTCTGTTGGTCAGACGGATGTCATCTTAGGCTTTGGAGAGACGTAATGGCAACTTTTCATTATTCCCTGACATTTGATAGACAACACAATTAACCAGGCATACAAGAAAATGATAATGGAGTTATAATTCATTGATAACAAAAAATAATTGTTAATTAAAACTCTACACAACAGCACCAAACCATATACTGAGAGTTATGTGAGGTCATCACACACTGTACTAATCAGTGTCTGTACACACACACAAACACACATGGTCCTGAGATGAGGTCTAATCAGCCAAATTAATTCAAATCAGCTGTGTGAGTTCACCAAGGGTGTGCAGGGCCTTTAAAACAAACAGCCATCTGAGGAAAATCACATTGAACAATTTGTATATATTTAGTATTTGACAGCGTGCTATGACAGGTTAGTACCAAAAAATATTTATGTTCGATGATGTTGGCTTTGTACAGTGTGTTGTCACTCTCATGACACGTACTTGCTGTATGCACTTGAATGACTCTAGCATATGGAGTACGGGAGGTTTAACACACTCAGCCGTACGTTTTCTAATTAGTCAGGTGCTTCTGTTTAGCTCGTACAAGTCGCCCTTCAGAAACAGATAAATGTGACCTAACACGAGCCTCACATTACAAAATCTTTGGCTCTCCTGAGACAAAGATGAAGATCTAGTCATCACCATGAGACTACTGAATGACCGATTGAATAACAAAGAGATGTTGTACTAAAACTGAAAATTAAGCTCTGGATAAAAAGATTTTTTTATTTTGCTAGAAACATTCATTTGAAAGTATACAGTATATATGTGACACAGAAGGAGGCTGATTTTATTCCACGTAATCATGGACCCTGCGTCAATAACAGTTTTGGTCACTGACTCATACGACCTCACGTCAAAACATCTTGGTCACAAAAAAAAATAAAAAAATCATTGTTTAGTCGGGACAGAGACAGTAAAATACATCTGACTTCCACTGCGGTGGAACAGGCAAGTTTCAACTTATCAAGTAATCAACACTTATCCATCATGCTCGGACAGAGGAGTTCATGGCTGGATGTCACCAGCTGGCCTGTTTGTACTGTTAATTAACACCAGGCCTCTGTTAGTCCAGGCACATTTAATCACCCGCTCCCCTCAGGACTGGGCGTCTGCACTGATAAGGCCCAAAACACTGAGGTTGCAATGAACCTCAGTGAAGGTCTGGAGTTTAATATTGTGTTATGTTTCCGCAATATTAATGTGTAGAGCTGAAATAGTTGAAGAAAGACTGTGTAACTTTTTATATGTAATGTAAATTTCATATACTGTAGCACAGGAGGAGAATAAGAAGTATTCAAGTCAGTCAAATGACTCAGTGATGTCCTGTCCACAGGAACATCATTCAAAGGTTTGCTGACATTTGAAAGCATTAGCCACCATAAACTACTGCTCATACCAGATCATGTCAGGCTTGTAGCAGCAAAACCTGTCAGTGTGTTGAACTGAGAAAATGCATTTTGTTGCTATGAATTTGCCTTCTCATTTGTCAGAGGAGGAATATGTTATATCTTCTTAAAAAATTCCATAGTCTCACTTGAATGGATAAGTTGACTGACATGAAATGTCTTGTCATTTTGCTAATCGAGCAATCATCACCATTTTAGGGTGGCTTATATGGCAGACGGACTATTTCTAGACGGGGAGCAGTTGCCAGGCAGACAGTGGAGACCTCAGCCAGGCGAGCTGCCCAGTCTTTATGCTAAGCTGGCTCCAGCTACACATTTAATGTACACACATTACTCTGTTGAACTTTTCTTTTAAGTAAAAATAACTAAACTTTATTGGACATGTGTCATTATTGGAGACATTTCTTAGACTAAACAATTAATACATTAATCAGAACAGCAATCAATTTGGGAAACAATCATTAGCTACATATGATTGTATGGTTATACTGTCTGATGGTCTGCTGATAAAGCTCAGTCGAAGATGTGCGTATGTGCTGGCCTGCATATGTGCATGTAAGTTGTGTCACCCATTAGAAATCCTTGCAATATGACAGTCATGTAGAGTGGGTGTGTGCTGTGGGGTGTGCCTGATGTCTGACACATTTTAGGGGGAAAAATTATGAATGATCTTATCTGATGAGCGTCACAGTGACAGCCCCTGTGACCACTTAGTGAACTCTCCTCGTGTCAAGTTAGCTCAGCCATCGTCAGGCAACTCTGTGGAGTGCTGCTTTGTTTTTTTTTTTGTTACAAAGGAGGGAATCTTTGCTTTGTTTTGTCCATCATAAGAATCCACCTTCACCTAGCAGTAAACACCAAACAATTTTAGCATAAACTCAGATGCTTATTATCAGGGGTTTTCATTATTGATTAATGTACAGATTATTTCCTTGATTAACCATTTGATCTACACATGGCCAGAAAATAGCAAAGAAAAGCCCATCATAAGTTCCCGATGACATTTTAAAGTATAATGTTTTGTCTAATCTACAGTGCAAAACCCAAAGATATTTACTTTACTAACAAGATGAATAATAATTCACAAGTGACAAAATGGAACAAGAGATTTTAAATTTTTTGCTTTAAAAAAAATGACTACAATTAATTGATTGTCAAAATAGTAGCCAGTTATTTTCTGTCATTCTTATAATTTTCATCAGTTTTTAGCAAAAATATATTTAGGAATTTTTTACTTTGATTTACAGTTTTTCCAGATGTATTGAAGACATTCTGCCACTACAGATCAAATAGTCTTTTGGTTTAGAGATATACAGTAATTGATATCAGCAACTAAACAGTTTTCTAATATTATGAAATGATCAGTTTTGGATATTAGCCGCAATAATCAAGTGAATTCTCAATGCCCAGTTCAATAAGTTAACTTTATTATACTGTGCATTTTAAGCTGTGCTGCATCACGTCCTAATTCAGTGGTATGAGCAACTTGGAGGAACCAGGAATTGTGAAACAGAGTGAGCAATATTCGAAAATTTCAGTATTACATTAAAGCTTTTTTCCTTTGTGCCTTCCTGCTGTGTTTCAACATAGCATAGATCCAAAACATTTACAGCTAGAATAATATGATCTACACACTTAAATTGCTCTGTGTGCATTGAAATCCCATAAGCAGTGCCTTGTTACAGACAGTTTTATTGCTCAACCCAAACTCCAGCTGTCTGGTCACTGGTCATGTTTAGTGTACAAACAACTACATATCCCTCTACCCCAGATTGATTGCTCCCTGTTTTCCTGTGAAGATAACCACCTCTTTATTCTGCTTCCAAAGTTTTATTGAACGCAGTGCAGCAGATATACAGCAGGTATACAGCTTCAGCTATAAGTACCCTCCCACATATTCTTCCCACTTTATCCTTTGTCTCAATAACTAGAATGTAATGTGTGGGTTTTTTTACCAGTCTCTGAGTGTCCAGTGAATTTGAAGATACCAGTCTAACAGAATGAGAGAAAACATAAATTAATACTCACTCTCCTCTTGTTTTAATACGAATGTTTAAACTCACTTATGCCAGTGTAGAAATGTGTCCTGAAATAGCATTGGCAAAGTAAGGTAAACCCAATCCTGATAGTTTCTCAGAAGCTTACAACACAAAAATAGCAGCTGCTGGTGCCTCATGGTCCAGTTCATCTTGTGCCATGTTTATGAGTAAGGCAAGCTGGTTAACATGACTATCATCACCCTTGTTTTCCCTGATTCTCATGCATAATATTCAAATCAGATCGGAACATGTAAAAAACATATGATGTAAGCATTTCAATGACTTTACTAAGTATAAGATTGACAGTGTTTGTTTTGCTGTATACAGTCTTATTGTTACTGTTACTGTCACAACACATCATGTAGCTGTCATGTGTTTCTTTGGATTCGTTACGAATTTTAAAAGGTCCCATATTTTACATTTTATCATTGTTTTATTTGAAGTATTGATCCTTAAGAAGATATATTTGTGGTATTAAGTGCCAAAAACCATCTCAATATAGATTTGCATCTCCTCTCTCGTGCTTGACTTTGGAGTTCTAGCAAGAACAGGGCGTATTGTGTTGCTCTCTGAGGCTTTCTTCTGATGCCCTGTCATGTCGGGAAAAATTAGCTTTAGCCGTTAATCTCTAATATTACTATCTTGTGCAATGATTATTTGGTTTCTTGACACCCAATGATTGTGCAGCGATTCCTCAACATTTTTCTACCTTGTAGCTTGCTAGCTCAGTATGACTACTTGGTGTTTTGTTGTTAATAAAGTTAAAACCATAAAAAAAGGATGGATGGTGGGTCGGCCGGGTTTGGCTGAGGGTGATGTCTGTTTCATTGTGACATCACAAAGTTACAGAAGTCCTGACGGCTCTTTTCTGAATACAGGCTGTGTGCATTTCTCCGTAAATGAGCGTTTTGATGCTGTCACAGTATTAATATAGAACCTAGACATGCTTTATAATCAAAGAAGGCATGGAAATATCACTTTATACAATAAATTATGTACATCTTGTTCACTGACTTTTGGGAGCTGGTTGGTCATAGTGGTGTCTTGCATTTTGTCTGGCTCACAGCCAATAGACTGACAAGACACAAGGCAGATGTCAATGTACAAGCCTTTCACATATTTGGTGAATTAGCTTGTGAGCTGGCTAGCTAGCAGTCTTTAGTATTGTCATAAACTGGGTCACTTAGGGTGTAAACCTATGATTTATTAACCAAGCTTTAAAGAAAACTATGGTTTATTACAATATTTTTTTTAGCTCTGGCTGGTGTTTCTATTAGTTTTGATAACATTGTACTCAATAAAATAATTGCTAAGATCTCATTACTGCTGAAAATAAGTCCAACAGTGCAAGAAACACAAGCAGTCAGGTGATAATACATGTAAAAAAAAATTCAGTGTAGTAAGTCTTAATTGGAAGATAACTGAGCAATTATTACCCAAACTTTGTCCTAGCATACTTGCTGTAGTTGTGTGCACTCCCACTGTTTCTGTGCAGTGACATATTATTAGCAACATTATAGGTTCACTCTTTTTCATATGTTCCTGCTGGCTTGTTTACAACCTGTGTGAAAATCATGGTCGCCACAAATCACTATCAGTATCTGGCCTCAGACTCAAGTCAAACTCTGTTTATTCCTGTCCAAACAAGGTACAGTGTTACCTCACCTCAAATTTAAAGACAATGACAACCTCTCACTCACATTTTTGGCTCCTGCTAACAAACATCCAGCGAAGGTTGGCATGCCTGAGTGAAAACTGTCTTGATTGTGCCAGAATGTATTCTGTTCAGTCTTTGTGTCTAGACCTTTTGTTGAGTCAACAATATTTTTAGACTGTCTGACTCTCAATTTGCCACCTTGGTCAGGCAGCTTATGATTTGATAAAAAAAAATACAGTGTGTACGAGTTGGAGCTTTACTTTGTTATTTGGCAAATAAGGGCCAGTGCTTTAGTAGCTGTAAGCTGTTATTATGGGTCTTCTTGGCTGCAAGGGTTTTAGGGTCAGTGTGTGGTGTGTGGTCTATCAGGACAGCTATTTTAACATTACACTGAAGCTGGTGTCTGTTGGCCCAGTACTGTACCATTCTATGGGTGCATCAGTATCAATATGTGTATTGATAGTGGTATACTTTCAAATCTTTTTACACATAGAGCAATAGTAGTGCTTTGAAGTCAGTTATACGGTATCTATCTGTGCCTCCAACTATTTTCTAGCTGCTTATCTAGGTCAGGGTCAGGGTGACAGCAGGGTGTGCAGCAGCCCAGATGTTCTTTTTTAATTTCTCTGCTTCTTTTGAAAGTCTAGAGAAATCATCATGTACTAGCTAGTCATTTGTGCTTGGTAGACCTTATTATCAGGCACCAAAACCACCTCAAAAAGATTCTTCACTTGTTCATTCAGTGCATCAGTGCACCAGGTTTCTCTCATATTGCATAAATCTTCAACCACTTATGCACAGTGAGTCTAGCCAACAGCTTAGGATTCTTATCTTGGCCACTTTTGGTCACCACCCAAAGCTCATTATTATGGCTGAGGGTTGATGGAGTCTATAAATGAATAAATCAAGAGCTTTGC
Organism: Seriola dumerili; assembly: GCF_002260705.1. Taxonomy (NCBI): domain Eukaryota; kingdom Metazoa; phylum Chordata; class Actinopteri; order Carangiformes; family Carangidae; genus Seriola; species Seriola dumerili. Next base: position 36,104 of record NW_019176883.1, on the reverse strand, counting down.
TTTGTGGGTCAGTTTCCCTTCATTCCCACACTCTGATATAATGATTGTCTTGCTGCAGATGAAGCCCAATCACACCTAGATGTTGTTGTCTTTGGTCCCAGCCATGACGTAAATATGGAGTGTTTAAGTTCATTCTTGACTAATAAATAATAGTTTGACTTGATAGTAGTCTTAGTTCAAGAGCCTTCATCATGAAAGGGAATTTAGTCAGTTGTCATGGAGATCAGTTCTCATTACCTACCTACATTACATGTATTATACATCATATATTGTGTATTGTTGAAAATTCATGAAAAGATGGAAAGTGCACCTTGAGTTATAATTATTTTTCTCAGTGTGTGTGAGGCAGAGATACCGTGTAAGGTTAAAGGCACAGGTGTGAGCTGCTGTTCTAAAAACAATGGGAATCAGTTATTTTTATGATTTGGCCTACTTATCAATACAGTCAGCAGCTGGAGCAGCAGCAGTGGCGCCCGATTGACGCAATTTACACCAAAAATCTTCTCTTGACTCACACCTCAATCTGAACACACAGACATGACACATATTTTTAAATTCAGTGTGACTTACGCTTCTTACACCTATCTGTGATGTCAATCACAAATAATCATACGACAGAAAGACGCTGTTTACAACTTCAGAATCATCACATTTTCATGTTTTCTTCAGTATCAGAGTAATCCAGTAGTGTCTAACTTTTAATGGTGCCAGCTTGCCTAAATGTAAACAAATATAGACTAAAAAAACATAACTTGTAGCCCACAGCTAACTAACTGACTACATAACATTATACGTCCTGTTTACATTCCTCAAATCATAGGAACTGTCTTCCAAAATGTAGAGTATAAGTATCCCCTAGATTGAAACAAGACAAACAATAATAAAAGTAGTTTTAAAAAATCTATTAAAACAGGGGTAGGCAGGAATCTAGAATGGATACCAGAAGGCTAAACTATTAGCAACATTCAACATAGCAACATGGTAAATCTACCTACAAACCCAACCATTACAACACATACAGGACAATTAAGTTAGCAGTATGTTACCTGTCCAGAAAACGTACAGCAAGTTCTCTCCATCTCTGAAACGCATCACTGATATCCACACACGTCCATCTGAACCAATAGGAAGGCTCTCTCTCGTCCCATCTGGGGCTAGATTGTCTAAAGGCTGAAAACAGAGTTGCAGGCGTCTAGTTTGCTCTCAGACCACTTGAATTACAATATGCTGAAAGGTGATTATGGAAAAAAAAAACCTGCCTACCACAGCTTTATGGTTATATGATTTTTGTTCATGTTGCTCTATCAGTATTTTTATACAGGTTAGGCTGAGAATGTCTGGGTTTGTTTTCTGGTGTTGCACGGCTGTCTCAATTATGTCACAGAATCCCTGATTTAGACCCAGACTCCCTAATTATGAGCAGATCAGCACCTAGTCTAATTGACAAAAAAGGTCAGTTGGACATGCTAACAGCTTGATCGGTTTTGCTAGCGTAATGATTTTGCAGCCAATTTGAGACTTTTATCAGATATCCAGTTCTACTGTGACTACACAGAAGACTTCATCCTGTTCTAGAACAGTGACACAGAACGTCTCATCCTGTTCTGGAGCTCTCCCACATACTCTACTGAACTCTCTCTCATACTTCGGATGAGGTGATTTCAGCAATAACATCAGTGCTAGCAAGTTAAAGAATGCTATGTACCTTGTAGGAATGTATAATAAAGTGCCTAGGTCTGCCATCAGCGACAATGAATTGTTTTCATCGGCCTCCAAAGCAATATGTTTTACCCAGGTTAAATTTAAACACTTGAATGAATAGATTGTCAGCCTAATGTGCCTAATTTAGCTTAGGGAATAGAACAGCTATCCCTTGATAATTGTACTCTGACTTCTCCTAGATAACATTGCTCAGAGACTGCTTTTGTCCCATTTTTATACCAGACTGCTCAGCTCTTTGCATCAGATATCAGAACACAAACATTGACTCTGTGCCCCTTCTCAGGTTGTAGTTTTTTTCCACCTCGAGGATTTAGACGTTCAGACAGCCACTCATGTTGGGCCGGGTGATGGAATGTGCTTCTTGGCTATTTGTTGTGTACACACAACGCTTGAGCGTGGGTCATGAGATTATTGCTGGGGACATGCTTGTCACTCCAGACGTCAGTTGAGCTAAAATCAGCACAGTGTGAATTATAATTCCCTCTCTCTCAAGACAAGTTGGGAAATGCGCGTTGAGTTGACATGGTCAGTAGCTGAATAGATAGCAGAGCTGACACACTGTTTTTTTTCCTGTTTGGTATTTCGTTGACTCTCTGTAAGTGTGAAGTGAACTATAGCACATTGTGTTGTCTTTGTTATTGATTAGTTTGGTGGTAATAGTTTTAGGCCTTCAGGTAAATTGATGGCTTACTATAAGCTGCATATTCTGTTAAAAAATGTCTAGGTTCAGACCATCTGTCATCACACCCTCAAAGAGCCATCAGGTGCTTATAGTCAACAGCCTTGTGTAACCACCAGTGGTACTATATCCTCCTACACCTAATATTTCCTCAACAATTCTTTCTCACGACAAACAGCTGGTCTATTCTGGGCCGTCCAAGCTGTGGAAATATCACCCTCATTTACTCAAAACTGACGTAACAGCACATTTCCAAGTCCTTCTGGTTCAGTCAGATTTAATCACTCTTTTGTATATCACCAGACTGTGCTCATGGAATTGACAAACACTGATGCAACACCTGCATATTTACCAAAATTTTGCTTCCAGCTCTAGCAATCAACAAAATGTATTTATAGAAACCCTGAGAGGTGAACCCAGTCAACAAGTTACTGCTGACTCCCTCGATGATGAATCTTAGGGTTTAGGTGTCTGTTATTTTGATTAATGCTGGAAGTAATTTAAGTTTCTTCAACTATTCCTTATTATTCGTTATTACTATTTCTGAGTAAACCATTAAAAATACTTGGATACTCAGCCTTAAAGCTGCTCTAGTCAATATTTTTAACAACAGATCATCGACTTTGTGTATGTGAAAGTGTCATCTTGGTGTCTTTTAAGTTGTTTTGTTTTCCTAAAGTTAGCAACCAACCGTGGAGCATCCATCAGGAGTTAGAAGAGACCAAAACAAAGCTAAAAGGGTGAATGATAGCCGGAAACATGATTCTAAAGAATGCATTTGTTGGATGTGTAACTAAGCAGCTGAATGCTAACAAGTTTCTCATATTAACTTAAAATATTATAATATGCCAATGTTGTGTTCAAGCTGTGGCCAAGTTTAAGATAAAAAAGATAGAAATAAAAATGTGTTTAATAAGATCTTTAATAAGATTTAATAAGACACTTTTTTGTGTAGCCTTTTGTGAAGTGTGAAATTGACATGAAAGATTTACTTAGCATTAGTTACTACATGCTTTTCTTGTCTCTGTTGTCAAGGTAACAACAACATATCCTGTTTTCTTAAGTAAGTCAAGTGCAAAAACAAAACAAAACTGGCTTTAAATCTATTTGGAATCTGTATCTAAAAGAATTAATAGGCCACTACTTAAAAACCCAATTTGATGTTTTAATAGAGACCTTTCATGGATGATCTCTGTTGTTCATTTACTGACAAGCGTTGACAAAGCAACAGTCTTTTTACCCTTTTATTGTGACATAGTGAAAGTACTACTTAACTCCAATTCTTTGTGTTGCTGTTGAATCACCGGAACCTCATTAAAGACCCTTTTAGGACCAAAGATCCTAAATATAGAACCTCCGGGTCAGATTGTAGTAAACACACACTCCCCTACTGTCACATTTATTCCGCAGCGTGTCTTTCATATAGCCATTAATGCTGTTACAGAGCATCTAATACAATATATCGTGGCATATAACTCAAGGCCAGGACGATATAGGTGAGTTTTGTGTCATTATAATTATGGAGATGAGTTGTACCACAGCTTTAGTCCTTCAGATTGTTACAGCAGCGTGGAGAAGGATGAGCTCTGACGTAGGCAGCACGGCTGGGGGCGGTCGCTGACGTTTGTCGAGGGCTGACTTTTACCCGAGCCAAAAAGGGCGGAGCTCTAGTCCTGTAAAACGGAATGGGAGCACGGTATACATTTATTCTCATTTACAGATCTACTCTATGGACTCTACGTGCGCGTTGCCAACATCTGCGTATACTGCTACAGTAGTCGGTTTCTCCTCTGTCGTTTCTATCCGTTTTACCTGCGTTTATCTTTCTCCATAGAGTCATTTAAAGGGAAAGCCACAGGTCTTCTATTCGGCGTGATTTGTGAGGTTGGTACCGTTATATGAATGAATGAATGACAACAGGCAAAGAGCCTTTCAGAACCGGACCGAAACGTCTAATTCCCGCAACAGAAAACGGCTCAACAACCAAAGAGCAAGAGTGCTCAGAAAACCTTCCCTCGTCTGAATAACTCGCACCGGTAGTCGGCTTCAACCCTCCGCCAGCATGCCGAGCATGCGACAGTCCTACACGGTGACCGTACCTGAGGAGCCGCCGGCCGCCGCTTTCCCGTTTCTGAAGCAGGAGATGCGGAGAAAAGGCAGCATGTCTGGGTCGGTGCTGGTGTCAACTTTCGTAGGGCTCCTGATAAACCAAGCCAAGGTAAGAAAGAGATAGTGCCCGCTATAATCCCTGATCTCTCTGCTGCGAAGAGAACGTAAAGCCAAACTCCATTCAAAAAATCAGGCAATTTAATCTTTATTTTTCTGTTCTTACTTTTTGATTGTCAGACCTGCGACACTCGCACGACGCTTTGTGAATGGCTGGTACTAATGAAGCGATGCATATATAATATACCAAGCAGCAGTTATTCAGTAACACAGAAACTGGTGCGTGTGTGGTATCCATTATCTGATGTCACCAAAATACTCCGCGGTGGGTCGTAGCACGCAGTGTGAGCGTACAGTAAGAATAAAGCATGTATGAAGTACTGCTTTCCTGCTTTATTATACTGAATTTAATAAAAGGTCATTACTTCATACTGTTTGAAATGTTTGTGTCTGTGTATTGGAGCAATGGTTTACAAATCTTGTGGGAGAGTTATGGCCCCTTGCAGGCAGAAATGAGGCTCTTTGTCATTATAAAGAGGACACAGATGTTTATCTTTATGACAGTGTTATGTATTTTTTGAAAGATGATGTCAGTTTAACGTTGAAGTGAGTCATTTGCAGAGGTAAGCCGCTCTCTTAAGCCGCTGTACTCCGCTGTGCCAGGATCAGTAGGCCTGCACTGGCAGGTCACTGGTTATATAACCACCGTTTAATCCCCCACATACTTTACAGCTGCTCTTACTACACTGCTCTTATGTATCCCACTGTGGGCCTATAATGGAAAAAAATAATGAAATAACCCATTCTGATAGGGCTTTCTTTATGCACTGGGCCATCTATGATGTGTATGTTGCATCTGGCTGTTTCCATATAGTCACAGCCTCATATATAGATACATGTAGATCTGAGTACATAATGTACAGAACACAGTTGGCTTTTAAGCCATTATGGCATTCAGACAAATAAATTATGGCATTACTTTTAACTGGAAGTTGCTTTTGCTCTTTTCTGTTCATGTAAAGTGTTTTACATTAGACAGTTTTTCTAGTTCAGGTATCTCCAGAGGTTAAAGGTAGAGGATGATTTCCCCTGCACTTTCTTTCTGTCAGGGTGGAAAAGCCTCTTTAAATGTTAGATAAATACAGGACATTAAAACTTGTAAAAATACAAGTGGACTAGTTGCCAAAAAGTAAAGGGAGACAGATTTTACTGTAGGTTTTATGTTGATAAGTCCTCCCACACTGGAACGATTTCTGTGATCTGTGACATTCACTGCATAAATGAAACCAGAAGTGTTTGTAAGTGATTTTCCTATATCTAGTAAATGACTCATTGCAGCAAACTGATGTATATTGACTGTGCACTCAGTTAAATTCTGATATGTATTCTTTGCCTTAAAACTGTCATACGTTGTGTAGATAAATGGAAGTTAAAATTACATACATATGGTCGGGTAAAGTGAGATTTAAAAGCCGACTTGTCAGCTGTATATTTGTCCTGATATGAGTGGGAGAAGAGGAATGACTTTTGTTATTGCCTTGCTGCCGCTGTCATTTTTTATGTGTGTTTTGTATATGTGTGTTCCCAAGCTGCTGTGTGCCAGATTCTGTTATGTAATGAGAAATCACATTAGAATACACTTTAGTGCCGGCCAGGCCTGGAAGCTTGGCACGCGTTCTGTTTTGTTGTCATCATCCACCTGCTCCTCCTGTCCTGTCCTTGTCCGCCCGCTCTTGCTCATCATCTCTCTGCAGCCCACCACATACATGCCAAAGAAATATGCTCTGTGTGTGTGTGTGTGTGTGTGTGTGTGTTTGTGTTTGTATTTGTGTTTGTGTGAATTTGTGCAAGAGTCATTAGTTATGAGAGAACACCAGGCTCAGCTCACCAGCACACATAGTTGGAAGGTTAAAGGTTGCTTTCTACTTTCTACTGTCTACTTTCTAACTTGTCCTCTACGATAGCTCGTTATTGTATCAAAATTAATTCTGAAACAATTTATAAATTGATCTTTTGGTTGATAACAGGCTTGGGCTGATATTTGTTAATATCAAATATTGCGATACTTCCTGCCATATGAGATATTTTCATATTAAAAATGTTTTTTTCTTTTGTTTTACAGTTTTGGACAGTTACTCACTTTATATTGTACCTTGTCATCTGACAAATAAAACTTTGAACTGCTGTTTAGTGGCAGTTGCCTATACCTGAAACCTAATATACTGTATATATAACCCCCACAATAATATTGTATATCGCGATATTTGGGCTGGACTGCATCGAGGTATTACATTTTGGATATCACCCAAGCCTAGTTGATAAATACAAATATGAAATGAATCTCCCAACAATTGTGATATTCAATTAATCATTGATTAAAATTGGTTACAGCTCTTTCAGTTCAAGGGTTCGCTGTATTTGAATATCTTTGGGTTTTTAGCTGTTAATTTAGTTGAAAGGCTGTGCTATATCAAATTAATAATACAATATTAATATGAATATTTTGTGAATGTGAATGTATTCTACTTCTATACTTCTAACACAATTTTTCATGATTACATTTGGCTTGAAATAATTAACTTGTTCTACCAAATGTTACCAAAACATAACAAGGTATGTTTATATAATGATGAGATGTCTGTTTGGGATCTAAAAAATAATCAACAAGTTAATCTGTATTTGTTTGTCCTACCAGTGGCAGATAAACAAAAACATTTATAACCTAAATAATTACATTTTTCTTTGAAATATTTGCCCCGACTGATTTTCAGTGTTGTTTCATGTTTTGAGGATTAGGTAAAGTGTTCAAAGTCGTTAGTATTGGTTAAATTTAACTTATTTACTCATGCAATCTATCCTATGTGTGATATATTGTTATAACCAAGCGATTCTTCTCACAGATGTGATGTTATCCTCATTGATTTTTCAGCTAAAGATAGATATGATCAGCATGTGTTGTTTAGTGAGGGTTCATTTCATAGTCTGCGTATATCATATTGGTTTTCCACCTCGGTGGGAAAAACCTGGCTGCAGATCGTTCAGATATCGTGTGGTATTTCTATATTATAAAATTCTGAGGTGTAGGCACTGTGTTCAGCTCTCGTCAGTGTGCGTATCGAAGCCTATGGCGTGATCATCCACTGTAGTATGTAGTGAACAGGTCTAGGGGCCCAGGCTTCAGTATAATGTAAACACAAGCCTGTTAGCTTGTAGTAGTAACTTTTCTACCACTGAGCGTACATTTTTTTCTTGGCAGAGAAATACCTCCCAGTGGAGATGTGTGAAGATGAACAGGGCTGTTATAAAACAAGCCAGTGCATTGCCTTATGGCCACATGCTCTCTAGCTGTTATGTAAACAACGTTGGGTTTTAGCATGAGACCCCTGATGGGTGAAGGCAGTGTGTGAAAACTGATTTCTCTCAGTCTTTGATGTAATGAAATGCAACCAAGGCGCCAGTTCATAGGATCGTAGGCTATATTTATTTGTATTTCTCAGAAAGATAACCATTCTTCTCAGTAAGAGGATCTCACTGTTTACTTGTTTGCATGTAAGTGTGTGTGAGAGTGATGATGAACTGTGCCTCCACGTCACCGGACACTGGCTCAACAAGCTCTGGTGACTGATTTCATCCCTCTGTGCTTCATAGACAGGAGGAATAAATATCAGTTTTCACTCACACACAAACTAGTGTGTGTGTAAGCAAACATGTCACTTTTTTTTCTCGCATGGGAGAAACTTGATGGTAGCTAAAGAGGAAAGTCGGAGAGAGGGAGAGGGAGAGGGAGTGAGATTGTTTATGATGGTCTGCCAAACACAGAGACAGGTCAGAACAGACTGTTCTGCAGCTCTCTCTCTCACGCTGCTCTGCTAGCCAATCAGCAGTTGGCATTCGGCACTGCCAGGTGGACCCAGGCATCCTGCTGCTGGTAGTGTGAAGTTTAGTTTACAGCCCCAGAGACGCAGGCAGAGCAGAGGGGGGGAAGTGGCACTTGTTGTTGCTTTGGTGTTGGGCAGCTTGTTATTACAGCATTGCCAATACTGCAATTAGACATTAGTCATCCACATTGATTTTGATTTAGCATTTTGCGCTCCCAGTGGTATGCATGAATATTGTGTTAATTATTACTCGTCGTTTCGTTGGAGGGTTATGTGTCCTGTGGTGGGGTGACTAAATGATACTTCAACTTCTTGAGGTAATCATTGTTATTCTGGTAATTTAATGATGTCATTGAGGTGATATGGAAATACACTCTTCCATTTTATATCAATCAGGATAGGTTAAATAACAGAAACACCTGACTTTAAAATGCACCACAGACTCCATCCTCCAAAATGATCACACAGTTAGATCCTTAAAACAATAAAAATTTTATAAAAACATTATAACCTTCATGTAGGAGGATTTAACCTAATGCCTAACCGCATTAGATTTAGCCAGATGTACCTAATAAATTAGCAACTGAGTGTCTGTCAACCATCAGGCATCTTGCCAGACTATCCCTTTAATATCTCTGCGTGATGTTTGCACCACTGTTACATAATAGACTGAGACATTATTAGCTAGTTGTTTGTAAATTTTTTTACTATATACACAGCAGATATTGTGGTTTAAGATTACATGCACCATGATTGATGATTTTGTCCTTATCTGTCCACTTCTAATGTCAATGTCTAATGCAAAAATATCAAGAGCTTTTTTACATCTATATACAGCAAGTATATAGATGTAAAAAATACTGTAATTTCTTTTTTTCACTAAACTATTATGAAGAGTAGTTAAACATAAAAGCAGATTTTCAGATGCCTCCTGTGCGCTCATTAGTAGTTTGCCATCAGCTTCCCTCTGGGATTTCATTTGGCCGTATCATTTGTACTATGAGCTTGTTATTTTCTCACATCATCTCTACAAGGTTTAGATTACTAAACTGCAGCAACAGGTGTGTGCAGTGCTGCAGGTTGTTGGAGGTATTCTGTCTTTGAAAGGTCAGGTCTAATGTTCACTTCAGCTCAAACAGGAAGAAGACGTGTTCTTGTCTTCTGGCCGAAGCAGCCGTCGCATCTCAAAATTCACTGTACATTTAATTTCACCAGCCAGTGTAGTTTTTTAGAAAAGGATTCAGGCTCGATCGGTGTTGCCTTTAACCATCAGTTCATTATTCCCACAGTCATTTCCTCTGAATGTCGTCTTGAACACCCTTCAGTTAGTTGCGCTTGTCCTTCTTGTCGCCGTTGATCGATATCAGCTGATGTGCGACAGTAAATGAAAGCATGTCTGGCATTTGTTACACCGGATTCCTTAGATTATGCTTGACGTAAACACAGAGTGCGTGTTAGACAGTTTAATCTCCCCCGCTGTGGACCAAAGTTCATCGAGTGGTGACATGAAGATTTGTCCAAGGAGAGAAATTGCAGAATTTAAATCTTTGTTTCTCTTATTCTAGTTTGTTGTTATCCTCTGTTTTTCCTCTTAAGTCGACCCAGAAAGCAGAGTCAGAGTCAGGGATTATTTCTTCTCACCTTGCGTTGACCCATTTCCTCTGCTCTAGCAGCAGCACCCCCTCCATCCCTCAGGCCAGGAGTCCTACATCTTTGAATTAACTGAACACAGTGGACGGACAGATTTTACTTCCACCGAGCTGGGCACAAGCCAAAGAGACATTTCCTCTGTGTCTAATTCCCGGCTTTAAGGGAAGCAGTTGAACCTCTCCGCTGGAATGCTTTTTAACGTGGCCTCTCTGTGCGCGATGCTTTTTAGCCTCGAAGGAGTAGAGTTTCAAAAGTAGCTCACTAGCTGCCTGAGCTTCCTCTGACATTTATGAATGGAGCATTTATACAAAGTGATCCCCCTGGGCTGCCTCTTTGTGTACAGTATGTATCCGTCTGCTCACATGGGACAAGTGGAAACAGTGAATGTATGTTCCCTCATGTGACTGTTGGTTTCTCCTCTCTGTATTTCTCCCGTCCTTTCATCTCTTCCTCTAAAAAAGTCCTTTTCTTGCATCTAGTGATTTTCTGATGATGATTTATGACTGTGTTATGTAAAGTAGTGAGGTAGTTAATTATTACACCATGTTATACTGTTAAATTATGAAATGAGTCCTTTTAATCAACCAGTGCCTCCCTGCTCTGTTCTGCTGTTGGTTACCTTGACTCAATATATCCGGACTAACAGAATCACCATGGTTACAACAGTCAAACAAAAATCTTACAAGTTCGATGTTTGGATTAGAGGTTGCAGTTTCATCCCTCACTGATACATGTGAGGTATCCAGTGGTGCAGAAGTGATCCTGTAGGTATTTGGTTTGGTAATGTAGACAGTGGGAAAGTGGTCGGGTTCTGACAGGCGAGAAAAAAGGTGGGAATGTGTCCCAGGAGCATGTGATACTGCAGTCATGGGGTCTAAGTTCTCAGCTACACGGAAAAGCTTAAGAGTATTGGTGGTGGTGTGTGAATGGTCATGCTTAGTTAAAATAACATTATGGTGGTACTTAACACTGAGGTGATTTGATTGTCGCAGGCGGCTGCTTTTGCTGTCAAGAGTTCAAGTTCAGTTAGTTTTTTTTTCAGTGTTACAGAATCAGTTTATGGAAGAACTTTTGAAACTTTTAGTGTTTTGTTTAAAGCTCCTGAAAACTTTGATATTTCTCTGTAACATTAAATATTCATGGCTGAATATGCAACAATTAAAATTAATTTTTGGAGAATAAAAACTCAGGAGCTTTGTGGGTGTTTTTTGATCAGATGAGACTAAAATAGTTTCACAAACTCAAAATCTCCTTTTACCTTTTGTCTTAATGAATTCAGTATGTCCGATGCTTCAGCACTAATTCCATTGATATATCAAGAGTAATGTCAGGCATTTCCCTTAAACATGTTAAGCTACCATCAATGAAACTTTTTTCCCCTTTAAATCAGCACATGATTGCAAAACAAACTCTTAACTGAACATCTAGCAGCTTTGTTTTAATGTTAAACTTCTTACTTGCATGCTGTGTGCTGGTTTAAACTGCTCACGTGGACGAGTCCCAGCACAATTTGCATAACAGAGCACGCTGTTGTTACAGTCGTGCTACAGGCTGGGATCATAGCTTGAGCCAGAGATTCATGGATCATCACACACACATATACATTACAGGATCCTGTTTGACACACTGCTTTAAAAACTAAGACCTGGATTTTACACAGTGTCTGTCAACTGAATAGAAGAGGTATGGTTAAATGACAGAGAAATTGGTGCATTTATACACAGTAGATTGCTATTTTGGGAGATGAAACCATGTTGTTATTTCTCACAGATTTGTGTCATAAAACTGAGCGGAGAAATTCCTCTGCTGTTGTGTGGAGGATTTTCCTCAACAGCTGCAATAAAAGCTGCTTCACCCTGCCATAAGGAGCTGCTAACTCACCAAAAATAATGTCATTAGTGGCTTTCAGTGGAGCGCTGTAGTGTCCCTTAAAGAACAGTCTTTTAAAGAAGAGTAAAATATTTAAACACTGAATCAAGCTTTTTGTTTATGTTGGATGAATATCAGAACAAAATATCGGCTGTTTTCAGCTTCAGTCTGAAAGTCACATCTGCTCCAAGTCATTCGCAGCCAGCTCCTCTCACTCAACCCTGTCACACACACACTGAGTCACACACACACACACACACACACACACATATTCTCTCCACGCCGAGCCCCGTCACCGTGATGTCACCATGTCCTCTGCCTTTCCATTCCGCAAAAAATATAAGAATAGCGTTGCTACGGAGACAGAGCCGGGACGTTGTTCCACCGTGGTGACGTCTGCCGGGCCGGCCGAAGGATCGGCCAATTGCGAGTGGACAAGCAGGCGTTATTAAAAGCAAAGCTGCTATTTTTGGGAGCAGCTGTGGCATTACTCAGCAGAGTGCAGCAAAGTCACACATATACATTCCAGCAGTTGGGGAACAGACTGTGTGTGTGTGTGTGTGTGTGTTTGTGTGTTTGTGTGTTATGAAAGAAAATTCGAGGTGACCAGAGAGGATTTCTGCTGCATCCTGTCATAACAGAGTCGTCGCTGAGATAGTGAAGCTGTAAAGTGTCTGTGTGTTTATGTAACGTGGCCATGGCTAATAAAGCGTTTCTTTCACTGCAGGGGAATTTACAGAACGGAGGATTTAGATAAGCTATAGATAATTAAACTGTAGATTTTTTTATTTTTTTTTGCTGTACTGACTCTGTCTTTCTGCTGAATTAGAGACAGATGGCAGAGGTTATTTATATAATAGTAAAAAGCCCTTCCTGTATCAGTGCTCATAACTAGATAAGCCGCAGGCTCATGTTACTGATGAACAGACGAACATGCTTCCCATCATGCGAACCTCCAGAAGGCCAGCAGCAGAGCTCGGGACAGGACTGCTCACTTTGAATTGTGCTGTCACGTCCACTGTCCTGTCACCTGCAGTGCAACTGAAGCGTCAGCTAAACGTTTAAAGCTGCACAGTTAAAATACACCTTTTAGAGCCTCGTCAGGTGCTTACTTTGGTTTTCAGGAGGCAAGTTTAGTGTTTTCCTATAAACCAGCACCAAACGAAAGTTAGCAATTAGCTGGTGAACATAGTGAGGCATTTAGCAGGGGAAGAGACTCAGGAGCTGCTAGGGACTAAAACACATCACAAAAGGAACATTAATGCAGCTTTAAGTGAAATAACATGACCATTTATTTGCTGTTTGTAAGTGGCCGAGTGTGAAATGTGGCTGCTCTCTGTTCTATATCACTGTAACTNGTGAAATAACATGACCATTTATTTGCTGTTTGTAAGTGGCTGCTCTCTGCTCTATATCACTGTAATGGGATTACTTTGAGTTTTGGACTGTTTGTCGTTCAGACAAGCAATCTGAAAAAATCTGATTGTGCTCTGGAAAATTGTGACAGCATTTTCCCTTTTTTTGATATGTCATAGCTCTTTAGGTTGATCAGCAAATAACAACTGACACATTAATCAGTAATGAAAAGCTCATTTTTTATCAGTGTAGAACTGTGTTAGTGCAACTCCAGCTTCTTGGAACACATTCTGCTTCGGTTGAACCGATGTGAAGGGTTAGGAGGACACAGAGGACAACTCCCTCGGGCCAGTGAGGTCATCAGATGTACAGACTGTGGTCACTCGTGTATGCAAAAGAATCTACGCTGTGTTTTTGAACTGTGGTGCTTGTCAGGTCACATCCAGGGTGTGGGGATTACAGAGCTCAGTACGTATGAGCTGCCTCTGTAATCATGTACTACAGATGATATTTGTTTTTGATTGAGCTCAGAAAGGCTAGAACTGGAATATGAAGACTTTGGGTCACTGTGCAGTCACATACCTGTGGATTCTCTAAAGGTCTTATTATAAACGGTTTCATGTCCCTTTTCTTTAAAGACTCTTTCTGAAAACCGTCGTCCTCACCATCGAACAGTTAAATGATCGTAGCTTTTGTACGGTCTCACCCTGGAGTCTTTTTCATGGTGGTCCTGATACCTCGTACGCTCTCTGAATGTGCTCTAGCTTCGCCACAGGTGAGGGCAACAGGAAGTACGTGGGTAAGATAGATTTCCTCTGCCAGTGAGATCAGGTGACTGGTGTTAAGCTGCTGGCCCTGCAGAGTTGCTCTCTTCCTAGAAAACACAAGCTTGAGTTACCAGGCTGTTAGTTTCTCTGCCACTAGTTACCACGTTTTCTTTTCTTTTCTTGGTTTCCTCTTTAAAGTAAATGTATTATCTCACAGTTACTGTTCCTCATGTGTTTTACAGAGGATCAGATGGTGAGAATGTTGATTATTATTGCACCATTATCAGAAATATTAAAAAGATGACACTTCCTTTGACAGGGGTTGATTGTGGTTCAGTGGTTCTAGTTGATGGAATGATGTGAAAAGTAAATTTGGCATAGCTTGTGTTTTCTTAAGCGTAATTGTCTCTGCTGCCTCTGCTTCTTATTTGAGGGCACAAGTGCATTCCTTATCCACCCACGTCTCCTTTGTTTCTTCTTCCTGTAGCTACGCAATTATATAACCACTCAACTTATGTAATGGAAGTTAACCGCGGCAAGTGATGACATAAGTTCTGCAAAGCATTTTCTGCCATTTTAAGATTTGGAAAAGCGTGATAATATTCTTTTGCCATCTGTTGTGTTTCGCCGAGCTAAAATGTTGTACGTTTCTCGCACACAGAGAGAATTTGCAACAGTAAGAGCGACAGTGTAGATAATCCTGAAGGTACCGTGATTCCATGTTATCTGCTGTTGTTGATCAGATCTCTGCCATCTGGGAGTGATTACCAAGAGAGGAACTGACTGCGAGATAACAAAAACAAGTTCCTCTCTAAAGATGCTGCTCACCAGGAAAAAACCTCCTGTCTGTCTGTCATTCCTCGACAGACACACAACACACACACATTCAGCGTCCTGGGGTAAAAATCATTAAGGCACACACCCTGAAACACTTAGTAAACAGCTGGTGGCGATGTACAAGACAGTCCTGGGTAATTCAGTGGAAAATGAACACAAGGAAAAACACAGTGATGAGTTAGTCTGTGTTAGCTGACGAGGTGTAACAACTTCCATCCGCTCATGGTGTCACTATGTGAGAGTTTACTGTATCTATATGAAGGAAAACCTGTTTTCTCAAATATTTTAGAGTCTTTTTAATGAATTCTTCCTCCTCTGGTGATCATCAATACATCACGTTACTTATGTGCTTCAAATATTTTGTGTAACAAAACTACAAATACTGTCACAGCTAAATAGAATTAGTTCCCATTAGGGTTGAACAATTAATCGAAATATTAACGAAATCAAAAATCGCAGGAGCTGTAATTTTTTTGATAAAGGTAAAATGTGTCACAACAGACCATAAATGAACCGTTGTGGTGCTACAGAGACGCCCCCAGCCTGCAAATCATATTCTCCAGATGTGAGGGAACATGCTCTTTTGCTTTCAGTCAAGGTGAAATGCAAAAATTACCTGAACTCATATTGCAATCCCAATATCTGTCAAAATAATCACAATATAATATATAATATATATATAATTATATATATTAACTTCAACAGAATAAGCAAAGGGAAAGAGAAAAAGAAAGCTTCAAAATCATCATCATTTTAATTCTATTTGGATACAGTTTGAGTTCAGTTACAATCTACTGTAGTCATCCCTTACTGATGAACTCAAGCAAACATTCAAGTTTTAATAACATTCATACACATTAACACAGCGATGAGAGAACAGGAGATAAAAGTCACAACATCACAATGCAACAGTCCTTTAAAACAGATAGTGTATATATAGAATGTGAAATGATCATTGAATTTATATTTATCTTTCACGTCTTATGGGTCAGAGAATAAAAACCAAGCTCTGAATATTTAAACATTTTCACTGTAAATGATGGTTGGGAGACTGTGGTACAACAAGATCTCTTTATTCCAGGGTGAATTTAAATAAATGAATGTAGGTGTCATGTGAGAAAATCATAAGTTGGATTAGTTTCATCTAAATGTTGTGTTCTTTGTCTTTCAGAATTCAAAGAGTGCCCAAGGCCTGGTGGGACTAAAGAACCTAGGAAACACTGTAAGTAACAGCAGCAACACATTACACAGAATCACAAGTGTGTTAGAGCGACAGCAGTTTGTTGGTACCTGGCGGAGTCTCTGCCAGGCTCCAGGCTGTCAGTGTGTGTGTAGTGTAATCTAATCAGAGAGCTCTGAACTGTGGACTGGCGAGGACTCGTTCTCTCTCTCTGACTGGTTTGATCTTACCAAACTGCACGTGTCTCGTGAGGACACGTGATGGGAGCAGTGTATACACAGACACTGCAGTGTCTTTGACAACACATCTGTATGTGTGCAATATTTCTTCAAACCCAGTTAGTATGAGGTCTGAGCCAGAAGCCAATTAGCTTAGCTTAGCATAAAGACTGGAATAAGAGGAAACATCTCGTTTGTTTAGAACATACAAAAACCAAAGTGTCAAAATTAAAATATTGTGGGTTTATGTGCAGGAGCTTATGTGCAAGACTATTTCTTAGACTGTCACACTGGTTTCCCAGGAGACTTGTCATCACTGTGAGGTTGCCAGGCAACCAGCTGAGTCACCCTCCCTCCATAAACTTCCTTAACTTGTCATTTTTAGTCTTCCATTTTTGCCCAGAGTAAAGAAACAACATCAAAGTGTTCATTAGTGAGCCAGGCTAGCTGTTTCCCCCTGCTTCCACTCGTTATGCTAAGCTAAGCTAACCTGCTCCATGTACTGTAGCTACATATTTAGTGTACAGACATGAATGTGGTGTCAATCTCCTCTAACTCTTGGCAAGAAAGCAAATAAAAGTGTGTCCTTTGATGTTGAACTATTCCTTTAATTTGCTAGATTCAGCTGCAGTGAGTCTGTGCTAATCATTGTATATTTTCAAGTAGATTGTAAGAATATAACAATGTAAATAATGCACAGAAACAGACAGATATTTCACTATGTATGTTACAAACACATATGAAGGACAGATAAAATATAACCCTACAAAAACAGCAGTTATTCTGAGTGTAAATGAGAGTCATTGATGAATGAGGAAGGATTGAACTGAATGTTATTTCATCTGTACGGGAGTTAAAGTGTTTGTGATGTTGTTGTTTTTTCCTTGCAGTGTTTCATGAACAGTATCCTGCAGTGTCTCAGCAACACACACAGCCTGCGAGACTACTGTCTGCACAACTCGCACCGCAGAGACCTTAACAACAACAGCCGCACCAACACAGCCCTCATGGAAGGTGAGAGACGTGTCACTCAGGCCCCCTAGAGTCCAGACTAAAAACTCCTCACAGCTGCTCACGACCAACACGCTCATTCCCTCTCCATCTCCCGATTCAACTTACATCTCTCATAACACGTGTCAGCAAAATAGACAAACTAGTTCTTATTATGTAGTTCTGAAAGTGACTATGTTTGTTTTCAAGGTCTTTTAAGTGTTTGGTTCTGTATGAGAATCTGACATGAGATAAGAAAGTGAGGATGCACCTTCAGTTCACCGACAAACCTGAACGCTGAGTTACAGTTGGAGAATTAGCCAAGTGCGTTTTATATCTCAGCGTGTGAGTAACCTGAGTGTTTGTGTTGATAGAATTTGCCAAGCTGATACAGACCATGTGGACGTCGTCCAGCAGTGAGGCAGTCAGCCCGTCTGAATTCAAAACTCAGATCCAGAGATATGCTCCCAGATTTGTGGGATACAAGTAAGTTTTATCACTTTCTTCACTACGTTTTGCTGCCAGACCTTTTTCTGAATTTAGTTTTTGCCTGAGAAGTGACTGCAAGATCACAATAACTCAGAATACAGTTGTAGTGGCTGATATTTTCAGTTCTGACTGGCTGTGTGTGTGTGTGTGTGTGTGTGTGTGTGTGTGTGTGTGTGTGTGTGTGTGTGTGTGTGTGTGTGTGTGTGTGTGTGTGTGTGTGTGTGTGTGTCCTGTAGCCAACAGGACGCTCAGGAGTTCCTGCGTTTCCTCCTGGACGGGCTGCACAATGAGGTCAACAGGGTCACCGTCAGGCCGAGAGGCACTGTGGAGGACTTTGACCACTTGCCGTAAGTAATCTCCCTCACAAACTGTGTGTGTGTGTGTGTGTGTGTGTGTGTGCGCGCACCTGCACTGACAGTCTGCTGAACAGCAGCCAGGATGAGGAGACCTAAACAGGGAAATCTGTTTGTGCCACACCAGGAATATTGTTGTTTTAATTATGAAATATGCTGCAATGTTATAGAGAATGTAAACAGAGCCACATCGTTAGGCTTCTTCATCAATAAGCTTTAATTTAAGTCTGTGTGCGACAGTTTCACCTCCTTTGTTGAGCTGTTGTGTCGCTGGGCCCGGATCAGCTTGATGCTCCAATTCTTCTTGGACATAATTGACAGTTATCTAACAGCAGCTTGTTTAAGGGTCAGAGTTAATCTCTGCACATTTCAGCATTGGCCTCAAAACAGGTTCATTCTGCCTGAATATCCAAAACAATGGAGAAAAAAATGTTTTTCCAGGTTGAAAATGTGTTTCAGGTTTGACACTGTTTTTGGAAAGTGTCTTTATAAGCCACTAGTCTCACAGTCTGTCTCCTACATGTTTAGAATAAAGTAGGTCAGGTCCGTAATCCATCACACTGTCAGTCCATTCACTGTGTCAGGACAACTGAGTGTTTTCATCAGTGTGTATTCCTCCGTCTTCCTCTCAGTCACTCTGTATTTAATAATTAAAAATAAACAGTTTCATCTCTGCTCCATGTTCAGGGATGAAGAGAAAGGGAAGAAGATGTGGAGTAAATACCTGGAGAGAGAAGACAGTAAGGTCGTGGGTGAGTAGGACGCAGGACACCCAGACCAGACTCTTGTAAAAAACATTTCTAATGCATTTAAAGATCATTTTGTTTTAAAACATTTAAAAACATTATTTATAATTTTGTATATAATTAAATTTTTTTAACAAAAAGCTCCACTGATCTAGAAAATATATAACATTCAAATAAAAAAACACAAGAAAAACAGAGCTCCATCCAACAGATAGATTTTCTTGATATATTTCTCAGCCTGTGAGTCGATGCAGAGATCTGTGGTTTTTATCTGACCTCATGTCTCCTCCTCCTGCAGACCTGTTTGTGGGACAGCTGAAGAGTTCTCTGACCTGCAGCCACTGTGGCTTCTGCTCCACTGTCTTCGACCCCTTCTGGGATCTCTCCCTACCTATCGCCAAGGTTAGGAAACACACACACACACACACACACACACACACACACACACACACACACACACACACACACACACACAGATGACAGAGACATAACATGTTTGAGAAGGCTAACAGACACAAATATCAACACAGTCAGTGGTACAGATGTGACTTTCTGTTTGTTTCTCAGGATGATCTGAACTTTTTCTGTGTTAGTTCACATCACAGCTCATAACACGAGCTTCTCGGTTTCCTCCTTGTCTCTGTTTGTGCTTTGCTTTGTGTGTGTGTGTGTGTGTGTGTGTGTTGTGTGGTTGCCTTGTGTGCGTGCTAATGTCATTGCATCTATGTTTGTGTCCAGAAGGGCCACGGTGAGGTGAGCTTGATG
Organism: Seriola dumerili; assembly: GCF_002260705.1. NCBI lineage: Eukaryota > Metazoa > Chordata > Actinopteri > Carangiformes > Carangidae > Seriola > Seriola dumerili. The sequence continues at coordinate 16,439 of NW_019176883.1, read as the reverse complement.
GACTGCGTGCGACTCTTCACCAAAGAGGACGTCCTGGATGGGGACGAGAAGCCGGTAGGTATCAGTGCGAGATCCAGCTGGAGGGGATTGCTGGATTGGTGTTGCTGGATTGAAACCAGCTCCTTGTAAACACTGACTGAACCGTCTCCCATGTTTCCTCTCCACAGACCTGCTACAGGTGTAAAGCCCGGAGGAGATGCACAAAGAAGTTCACAATACAGAAGTTCCCCAAGATCTTAGTGCTGCGTATCCTTTCCTCTGGACGTCGGTGTCTGATACTGACATGTTCATTCATGTATCTGCAGTGAGCCTGAAGCAGCGAGAGCATGTTAGTGTCTGGTGTGTGGATTTTGGATTATGGATTATTATACAGATACTGTAGTTTAAGAATTACTATGAGACTTGCCAGAACATTAATAGTGTGTATTATTTCCTATTGGTATAAATGAACAGTGAGAGGGAAAACTATTTTTGTGTGGTTTACAAACAGTTTGTAGAAACATCAGCTCATTAACGTCCATGCAGAATAAAAATGACTGTATGTTGGCGTCTTGGACCTGCTGCTTTCACAATGTTAAAACAATTATTAAAAGAGAAACGCTCAGTCCATTATAATCAGCTGTAATGAGCACTGACATCCATGAAATGACCAAAAGTTTATCTGAGCTTCCAATTGGCTCTAATTTCTTTGTCAAATCAGCTGTTGACTCGTATCTGATTTTGAAGCTTCAGTGACCTGTGACCTGTGGGGACCTCCACCCAGTGAGGAACCTTGTATGTAGCTGTACAAAATGTTGATTTAATGTATTGAAAGCTGCGTGGTGTACAGTGTCGTTGGTCCTTGACTCCGCCTCCTGTCCAGACCTGAAACGCTTCTCTGAGGCACGAAGAACCAGCAAACTGTCCACCTTTGTCAACTTCCCCATGAAGGATCTCGACCTGCGGGAGTTTGCCTCCGAAAACAGCAGTAAGTAGATTGTCATACTTCAGATGTGTCATACTTCAGAGACTCATGTTGGTGTAAAGCACTAGTAACTGTGGGGTGAAATGTTGTTTTTGTTTGTGCTCTGTTGCAGTAAATGCAGTGTACAACCTGTACGCAGTGTCCAACCACTCAGGCACCACGATGGGCGGTCACTACACAGCTTACTGTCGCAACCCCAACTCGGGAGAATGGTACACCTTCAATGACTCCAGGTGCGTTTGAACAGTCCAATCAAGACATCAGAGTTTGTTAATGTCCATCATGATGAGAAGATACACGACTATTGCCTTCAGCACATTCATAAACACAAGCAGAGTTTTTCATAGGAATTGTGTTAACAAAAAAAAAGCACTTGTTTTCATGTTACATATATTATATACAGCACTGTTCTCCCACAATGCATATAGAAAATATAGATATAGAAAAAACAAACAAAAAATGAATATATTTCAAGTGTGATTGGCAGTGACTCTCTGAAGTCACAGTTTCTGTATGTTCAGTTTTTGTTTGCTACTTGCTAAAACAGTGATGATTAGTATATAGCACATATACAGAATGAATATGTCTGGATTTCAGAATACACTCATGTTGTACCAGTGTCATCCAAACTGATTTTATTGTGAAAATAACAACTATACATCACGCAGTGACTCCCGTTAGGGGAAGAAGTAGTCCATGGTTTTTATATGCAGTTTGGATTTTCCCTCTATAGACGTCTAAAGACCTGTCTCAGGGTTAAATTATGACCTGACTCTGTCTTCACTGTAACTCTCTGACCCTCTCTTCCTCTCTCCAGAGTAACGCCAATGTCCTCCAGCCAAGTGCGCAGCAGTGACGCCTACGTCTTGTTCTACGAGCTGGCTTCCTCCTCGCGGATGTGAAGCCTCCTGGAGGACGACGGGCCGCAGCACCACTCTGACTGATGGACGGACGGATGGATGGAAAATGAGAGTGATGGTGGAGCCAGGCCTGTTGTGGACTTGTATTTGGACATATATCACACACACACACACATATACACACACACACACACACACACACTCACATATGAAGGTACACACCTCTTCCAGCCTGGAGGCTGCGTCTCTCCGCAGAGAGAGCTAGAGAGGGGAACACTCTGGAAACCACAGGAACCTGATCAACCAGCCCTGCTTTCTTTCTCTCTCTGTCTTTACTCTCGTGTCTTGCTCATTCTGGGTGGAGGTGTGTGTTTACTGTGTGTGTGTGTGAGTGTGTGTGTAAGTGTGTAAGTGTGCGAGGCTGACACAGGGCAATAATCCCGTCTGACCGACCAGCCGGTGAATCGGTCTCCATCTCAGAAGTCCCTCTCTATGCACTGCAAACCGAACTCTCCTGACTGCGCCTTCGCTTCTTTCTCTTCACGTCTTGATCTTCTCGTTTGCCTCAAACCATTAAAACTGACTTGTTGCATTTTTTTTGACTTTTTTTCTGCTTTGAATTTATGTTGTTTTTATGTTTTTTTTTTTTGTTTTGTTTTGTTTTTTCGTGGGGGGTGGGTGGGCGGTTATTACCCCAGCACCATGAGAATCATGATCATCACCACCACTTTGGACTATGAATAAACTGAGAGTGTGACTGTAACAGAACTGGTCCCGGTTATGAAGAGCTGACAGCGGCCTGCTTGGTTTTCATGGCTCTCCCTTCCACTGCAACACTCCCATGTCTCTGTTAGCATCCTCTTCACCTCTTCTCTCTTTCTCTTAGTGGCTGGGGAGGCCAGTGGCACTGTGAGCGTTACATGTTTCAGAGGACAAACCCTCTAACTTGTGTTTTATTTAATTTTGTTTCTCCCACGTGTGGCTGCTACTGATGTTTTAAAAGTGCTGTGAATGGATGAATGGACAGTCCAGCGCGGATCTGCTAAGGATTAACTAAATAGACGATAATAACGGTAACAATCCTCATCGTCAGTATGAGGTCTTTTCTTCCTCTCTTGTTTCATGCCATTGAACAACACGGAAAGAATGTTTTAAAGAAGAAAAAAAAACAAACACTATATCTGTATATTTTTATATTCTGATGCAATATAGAGAATGTACTATTCAATGGTGCTGAAAATGACCCATAACTGTTTTCAGTTGGTTTATTTACCAGGTTTCAAGAGAGAAAAAAAAGTTATTATTTATGCTTACAGGTGATAATGTGATGAGTCACACTTTTTAACAGTGGCAGTCAAACACATGAGTATATAAATATATATATATCTATATATATATATATATGAATAAAAGTCAACAAAACAGTGGTTTTACTTTGAGTCTTTGTCTTTTTTGGTTTAACTTTTATCAGCACATGAAGATTTGACTCAGACATGGTCACTTACAGATTGTGGAGCTTCAAGGGGGAAACTACAGTGGCGACTAGTGGACAGGTGAGGAACAGCACATGTGCAATGACAGGAAACTCATCATGATGACAGTTTAACAGTAAAAACTCTAGGAGTGGGTGTGGTGGGAACAGATCCAGATGATTGGTGTAGTATCCAATCACAAAGAGGAATCTTTAATATGAAATAACCAGAGCCTGAAGCTGATTAAGTGCCGTCCGTCTGTAAAAAGTGTCGTTATGGAACTGAAGTAAACTCACACTTGAGTGATATAATTCATCTTAAGTGCTGACAGCTCAAACGACTCTCTTATCAGTTTAACACCGCAGAGACAGGTACCGTGTTGTTTTCATGAATCCCCTCTCAGTAATCACTACGGAAGTGCAGCGGCCTGGCCTACTTCCTGCCGCTCCATTATCCGTACGTGGCCTATTTCTGTGGTCCGAGCTCTGCGGGCCCCAGAGCGCGAGCTGATGCCAGCAGCCAGGAATAGTCCTATAGGCTGAGGCTCTGCACGCGCCCTCATCTCAACGGAGGGATCCATCCATCCTGTCAGACATCTTCCGTAAAGATAATACACGTGGAACCTGATCCGTCATCCACGCAGTGATACATCATCTCGACGCGGATTAGTTGATGTTCAAGGAGGAACATCCATCATATCATCACACTGATATAACGAGAACTGGAGACTGTTTAATCCTGAAATGTGGAACAATGAGCTCATTGCTTCTTATTCTTATTGTGCTGTTCACTGTGAACTGATCCCTATGAATCTCGAAATTGTGAGATACAAAAATCATAATTATGAAATACAAAAGTCATAATTATAAGATAAAAAGTCAAAATTATGGGATACTTTAGCACAACAGTTGCAGCAGCTCTTTGATTTTTCTATTCAATGTGACACTGAGATGGATTGTAAGTTCATAGAGGACTACTTTAAATGTGGCTTTACAACTAATGAAATACTTAATTTGCTTGCAAATTCACATGGGATGGTACTGAGCAAACGCACCCTTGAAAGGATTTTGAGAGAGAAGAGGCTCTGCCGTAGAAAAATATGACTTTTTATCTCATAATTTTGATTTACCGTGGGGATATTTCTTTCACTGGCGGAAACAGTCTTCCATAGATCCCACTGATCCCAACATGCAAGTGTTAGATATTAAAATGAGTCAGACCTTAGCTGAGTTACAACTTTAACTGTGGGTGAGGTGTCTGTCTCTCTATCGTCAAATAAGACCAAACAAAATCTGAATATTTTAAAGTGTGTCTATGTAACTTGTGCTCGACAGCTGCCACTGTGGCCACAAGTGGTAATTACAGGGTGAGTGTAGTACAACACCAGCAGTAGTCACAAAGTCAGCAGCAAAGTCACACAGCAATGTCTAGTATATTATAATATTTCCAATGAAGTTTACTGGGAAAATGATGTAAGTTGTAACTTATTATAGGAAAAACAGAAATTTCCTTGACAGAAAAGCTAATTTTAAGTAAAGTAAATCTTCGTGTCTGTTGTTATGAACCAAAACAGCAAAAGCAAATTCCTTGTATGTAAAAACCTACTTGGCAATAAAAGTCATACTGATTCTGATTCATTTATTATTTATGTATCATATCTGATCTTCATATCTGTTAAATTATGTAATTGTCAGTACATACATTTTTTCAGATGAACTACTGTTCTCTGACTCAATCAACCAACTGAACACTGTTCATATTTTTTCCTAAAATGACTACCAATTTCTTCTCTTCTTCTTTAGGGAACTTCTTGGAAATTATTAATAAATGAAATTGAAGTTAAAGACAAAATACAGTGTTACTATCTAAAGCTAACAATAGCTAATGTTACTGCTATAAGCTAATGGTCATAGCAGACCAAGTAACACAGATAAACTTGTCTGGGTCCTGGGCCTGAGTCTGGCACATATGCATCCACATCTGGGCCGGTTGTGGCTGTTATCCTCCGGCGGTGACTGACAGCCGGAAGATTTTCTGTGTGTGTGCCAGAATTGGTCCAGATGTGGAAGTAGCACCTGACAGTCATGCTGTATATGGGCCAGATTTGGGCCGTGGAACTGGGCGTATACTGGCCAAGTATGGACAGGATTTATTTTGCTGTCTGGGAAGGCTGTAGTAGGAAAGTGAGTGTATTTAGTAGAGCAAGGGTGCATTATATTTTTTCTGAATTCAATTCAATTCAATGAATTCATTTGTATGAGGATGAAATTTGCCAAATTTTCTTACAGAAGTTAGATAGTTGCTTTAAAAGTTATCTAAATACCAGATGATTTCAAGGTTTAAGAGACAGTCTTACTTTCCATTGAGTTTAGTCTTCAATCCCTACAATCACCAAACCAGATAAAGGTACAGCTACAGAACTCCTGATCCTCAGTTTATGTGTGCTTTGTCTTAGTCATTTTATTGACCTGAACCACCTCTCACGAATTTCTCTGTTGTGAACTTTGAAACTGATACTGAGGTAAAGGTGTTGCCTTATAAATGCCTTTAGTATCACAGAAGAAGAGGAAGCAGTCTGAAGCTTTGACACACATTCTCACGGTGGATTTAAATTCTAAAAGTTATTTCTATAATTAAAAACCAGGAATCCTTATATGGCAGCCTTACATGGTATGTTATTTTAAGTGATTTAGAAAGACAACTGTAGTTGAGGTGTGTAGATGGGATTTAATAATTGTTTTTCAGGTACAGAGCCGAGCCCGTCCCCTGTGGTTCTGCTGTTACTGGGTGAGAAACAAAGTGGGAAGAGCTCAGCAGGAAACGCCATCCTGGGCAGACAAGCCTTTCACAAGAAAACAACTCGCAGCTCCAAGGAGACTGGTGCCATCTTTGGAATTTTCGTTAGTTAGTTAGTTAGTTAGTTAGTTAGTTAGTTTTCATTTTTGTTAGATAGTATTCACTTTCGCAGATCTGTACAGAAACACCAACACATGCACATTACGGATCATCATACAGCAATAAACTTAACACATCATAACATAACAATTATGTGTTGTATCATCACATGAACACGTGATTGATCACCTCAGTATCTGAGCAGTAGTTGATGTACACTTTTACACTTCAGTCATCATATCTGAATCTAAAGTCTTTCTTGACCTTGACTAAATTTGATCAACCAGGTGACAGTGGTGGACACCCCAGGGTGGCTGTCCCACTCCACCACTCCAGACAGAGTGTCCCAGGAGATCTGTAGAGGTCTGACCCTCTGCCATGCAGAACCAGATGTCATCCTGCTGGTGCTGCCCACTACCACCACCTTCAACCAGCACACATGGAAGGCTATGGAGGCCCAATTCAAACTGCTCCAAACCCCTATCTGGCAGCGAGCCATGATCCTCTTCACACATGGAGACAAGTTAGGTAAGCTAATGATCGTTTAGTTAATTCAGTCATTCCTCATTCCTCCATGTGTAATTGTCTTTGCCCTGTGGTTCCCAACGGGGGATTAGCAAACCTCAAGTGCTCCAAAGATACATAGGTGACCTTTGTGAGATGTCCTCTGTCTAAATGAACTCACCAGAGCTGGTCAGATCGGTGGTAAGAGCAGGTTGATTCCTCAGCAGTAATCAACTGTGTGTATGAAAGAACAAGAGAGGACAATGGTCATGTTTTATGGACAATACCCAATACAGTGACACAGTCATAATAAAGTGGGTTTAATTTCATATAAATAAAATCAATGAGACAGGACCGATACTGTCTCAATTTTAAATAGAAATAGTAAAGTGGAACAAATAAACGTCATAGTATAGTAAAGCATGAAAAATCATGGTATAGAAAATTAAAAAAAATTCATAGTATAGTGAGGCATAAAAACGTCACAAAACATCGTAGTATAGTAGTAAGGAATAAAAAAGTAAAACAAACGTCATAGCACAGTAAAGCATAAAATCGTCATAATATAGAAATGCATTAAATAAATGAAAAAACGTCATATTATACTATGGCATAAACTTTTCAAAAAATGTAATATTAAGGCATAAAAAAGTCATAGTTAAGCAAAGAATAAAATCGTTAAAAAACTTCTTAGTATAGTAAGGCATAAAAATGTCAAAAAAACATCTTAGTATAATAAGGCATAAAAAGTCAAAAAACGTCATAGTATAGTAAGTCATAAAGATGTCAAAAAACTTCATATTATAGTAAGTCATGAAAATGTCAAAAAACTTCATATTATAGTAAGTCATGAAAATGTCAAGAAATGTCATAGAATAGTGAGGCATATAACATCATAGTAAAGTTTGGCATTGAAATGTCATAGTATTGTAAGGCACAGAAATGTCAAAAAAACGCCATTGTATAGTAAGGCATAAAATTGTAAAAAAAAAAAAAGGCATATTATATTGAAACCCTCATGAAACCCTCATTGTAGAGTAAGCCATGAAATTATCATAGTGTAGTAAGGCATAAAAATGTCAAAAAATGTCATCGTATAGTAAGACATGAAAACCTCATAGTATAGTACGCCATAAAAATGTCAAAAAAATATCATAGTATGGTAAGGCATAAAAATGTCAAAAAAAACATCATAGTATAGTAAGTCAGAAAAATGTAAAAAATTGATAGTGTAGTAAGGCATGAATACCTTATAGTATAGTAAGCCTATTAATGGTCATAGTATAGCAGGGCATAAAATTGTACAAGAAAATGTCATCATATTGTAAGGCATGAAAATGTCAAAAAACATATTAGTATAGTAAGGCATAAAAATGTTAAAAAATGTCATCGTATAGTAAGGCATAAAATTGCCAAAAAAATGTCATATTATAGTAAGGCATAAAATTGTCCAAAAAAACGTCATAATATGGTAAGGCATAAAATGTAACAAAAAATGTCATAGTATAGAAAGACATGAAAATGCCATAGTATAGTAAGGCATAAAATTGTCAACAAAAAAAAAGTCATAGTATAGTAAGGCATAAAATTGTCAAAAAAAACGACATAATATAGTTAGGTATAAAATTGTCAAAAAAAACGTCATAGTATAGTAAGGTATAAAATTGTCAAAAAAAAACGTCATAATATAGTAAAGCATAAAATTGTCAAAAAAAAGTCATAGTATAGGAAGGCATAAAATTGTCCAAAAAACTGTCATAGTATAGTAAGGCATAAAATTGTCAAAAAAACGACATAGTATAGTAAGGCATAAAAATTGTCAAAAAAAACGTCACAGTATAGTAAGGCATAAAATTGTCCAAAAAAACGTCACAGTATAGTAAGGCATAAAAATTATCAACAAAAATGTCATATTATGGTAAGGCATAAAAACATCATAGTATCGTGAGGCATAAAAAGTCATAGTCTAGTAAGGCATAAAATTGTCAAAAAAAAGTCATAGTATAGTAAGGCATAAAATTGTCCAAAAAAACTTCATAGTATAGTAAGGCATAAAATTGTCAAAAAAAATGTCATAGTATAATAAGACATAAAAATGCCATAGTATAGTAAGGCAAAAAAATTATCAACAAAAATGTCATATTATGGTAAGGCATAAAAACATCATAGTATCGTAAGGCATAAAAAGTCATAGTATAGTAAGGCATAAAAATGTAAAAAAAAAACATCATAGTATAGTAAGACATAAAAATGTCAAAAAAAATTAATAGTATAATAAGGCATAAAATTGTCCAAAAAAAGTCATAGTATAGTAAGGCATAAAATTTTCCAAAAAAACATCATAGTATAGTAAGGCATAAAATTGTCAAAAAAAAGTCAGAGTATACTAAGGCATAAAATTGTCCAAAAAAACTTCATAGTATAGTAAGGCATAAAAATTGTCCAAAAAAACGTCATAGTATAGTAAGGCATAAAAATTATCAACAAAAATGTCATATTATGGTAAGGCATAAAAACATCATAGTATCGTAAGGCATAAAAAGTCATAGTCTAGTAAGGCATAAAATTGTCAAAAAAAAGTCATAGTATAGTAAGGCATAAAATTGTCCAAAAAAACTTCATAGTATAGTAAGGCATAAAATTGTCAAAAAAAACGTCATAGTATAGTAAGAAATAAAAATGCCATAGTATAGTAAGGCATAAAAATTATCAACAAAAATGTCATATTATGGTAAGGCATAAAAACATCATAGTATCGTAAGGCATAAAAAGTCATAGTATAGTGAGGCATAAAATTGTAAAAAAAAAA
>NW_019176883.1:0-2739 GCF_002260705.1 Seriola dumerili | reverse complement strand
CATAGTATAGTAAGGCATAAAATTGTCCATAAAAACGTCATAGTATAGTAAGGCATAAAATTGTCCATGAAAACGTTATAGTATAGTAAGGCATAAAATTGTCCAAAAAAACCTCATAGTATAGTAAGGCATAAAATTGTCCATAAAAACAACATAGTATAGTAAGGCATAAAATTGTCCAAAAAAACGTCATAGTATAGTAAGGCATAAAAATGTCAAAAACAACGTCACAGTATAGTAAGGTATAAAATTGTCAAAAAAAACGTCATAATATAGTAAGGCACAAAATTGTCCAAAAAAACGTCATAGTATAGTAAGGCATAAAATTATCCAAAAAAAACGTCATAGTATATTAAGGCATAAAAATTGTCCAAAAAACCGTCATAGTATAGTAAGGCATAAAATTGTCAAAAAAACGACATAGTATAGTAAGGCATAAAAATTGTCAAAAAAAACGTCACAGTATAGTAAGGCATAAAAATGCCATAGTATAGTAAGGCATAAAAATTATCAACAAAAATGTCATATTATGGTAAGGCATAAAAACATCATAGTATCGTAAGGCATAAAAAGTCATAGTCTAGTAAGGCATAAAATTGTCAAAAAAAAGTCATAGTATAGTAAGGCATAAAATTGTCCAAAAAAACTTCATACTATAGTAAGGCATAAAATTGTCAAAAAAAAAACGTCATAGTATAGTAAGACATAAAAATGCCATAGTATAGTAAGGCATAAAAATTATCAACAAAAATGTCATATTATGGTAAGGCATAAAAACTTCATAGTATAGTAAGGCATAAAAATGTTAAAAAAACATGTCATAGTATACTAAGGCATCAAATTTTCAAAAAATGTCATAGTATAGTCAGGCATATAAACCTCATAGTGAAGTAAGCCATAAAATCATCATAGTATAGTGAGGCATAAAATGTCAATAAAATATCATCGTATTGTAAGGCATAAAAATGTCACAAAACGTAATAGTATAGGAAGGCATAAAAATTTCATATCATAGTAAGGCATAAAAAAGTCTAAAAATGTCATAGTACAGTATGTCATAAAAACATTGTAGTATAGTAAGGCATAAAAATTTCCAAAAAAGTCATAGTATAATATGGCATAAAATGTGATAGCATAGTAACTCCCAAAAATCTCTTTAGTTTCTTCATTGAAAAACTATACGGAAGGTTGCGTTGGCTCATGGACATCTTAATGCTCATTCAAACACATAAAAACACAGGATTCAGTTGCTGTTCCAATGATTTATTTCAACAGTTCAGGATCAGGTCATCGGTTTACATGAATGGATGGATGGATGATTTTTTGGTTCTCTGTTGTCTTTATTTTGCTGGTTTGGAGCCCGGGAAACGGCTTGCATATGGATGGGTGGGGCTATATAACCTCTGGCTGTGGTTTATGAGATGATGGGTGATTTGCAGGCAGGTATTGCAAGTATTAGACTTGTGATTTAATAGTATGGCATAAAAACATCATATTATTGTAAGGCATAAAAACGTCATAGTATAGTAATGCATAAGAAAAATCATAAAATGTCATAGTATAGTAAGGCATAAAACATCATAGTATAGTATGGCATATAACGTGATAGTATAGTATGGCATACAAATCTCACAGTATATTCAATGAAAAACTACATTGACAGTCGTGTTGGCTCATGGACATCTAAATGCTCATTCAAACACATAAAAACACATGATCTTGTAGTTGCAAGGATTTATTTCGACAGTTCAGGATCAGGTCATTGGTTTACATGAATGGATGGATGAATAGATGGATGATTTTTCTTGGTTTTCTGTTGTCTCTGTTCTCCTGGTTTGGAGCCTTGCAGGGTTTCCATATGGATGGGTGGCATTATATAACCTCAGGGTGTGGTTATCGAGATGATGGGTGATTTGCAGGATAGTATTGCAAGTATTAAATTTGTGATTTAACAGTAAGGCATAAAAATGTAAAATAAACGTCATAGTAAAGTAAGGCATAAAAATGTAAAAAAAAATGCCATAATATAGTAAGGCATAAAAATGTAAAAAAAACGTCATAGTATAGTAAGGCATAAAAATTGTAAAAAAAAACATGCCATAATATAGTAAGGCATAAAAATGTTAAAAAAAAATGTCATAGTGTAGTAAGGCATGAAATTGTCAAAAACAACGTCATAGTATAGTAAGGCATAAAATTTTCAAAAAAAACGACATAATATAGTAAGGCATAAAATTGTCCAAAAAAACGTCATAATATAGTAAGGCATAAAATTGTCAAAAAAAAACGTCACAGTATAGTAAGGCATAAAATTGTCAAAAAAAAATGTCGTAGTATTGAAAGGTTTAATACTGTCCAAAAAAACGTCATAGTATAGTAAGGCATAAAATTGTCCATAAAAACCTCATAGTATAGTAAGGCATAAAATTGTCCAAAAAAACATAATAGTATAGTAAGGCATAAAATTGTACATAAAAACCTCATAGTATAGTAAGGCATGAAATTGTCCAAAAAAACGTAATAGTATAGTAAGGCATAAAATTGTCCAAAAAATGTCATAGTATAGTAAGGCATAAAATTTTCAAAAAAAACGACATAATATAGTAAGGCATAAAATTGTCCAAAAAAACGTCATAATATAGTAAGGCATAAAATTGTCCAAAAAAACGTCATACTATAGTAAGGCATAAAATTATCCAAAAAAAAACGTCAAAGTATAGTAAGGCATAAAAATTGTCA
>NW_019176882.1:0-109 GCF_002260705.1 Seriola dumerili | reverse complement strand
GAGAGGCTTGTTTCTCTCAATGTTAGAGTCTTTTAGGTGGTTTTTATTTTTATTTTTATTTATTTATTTATTTTTTATTTCAAGCAACTTTCATGTGTCTTTCACTGAG
>NW_019176881.1:0-121 GCF_002260705.1 Seriola dumerili | reverse complement strand
TTTTTTTTTCCCCCCACATGCACAAACTTGAATTTCTCAGGCACATTCATTTCACAGTACACTACACACTACAAAATAAGTTAAAACAATTGTTAATTTCTGCTAAAAGCAGTTTGTATTT
>NW_019176880.1:0-339 GCF_002260705.1 Seriola dumerili | reverse complement strand
GCTGATAGAAACAATGGAGAGGCCAGCTGGCGTGAGTAAAATCAGCTGATCGATGGAATTTAGGAAGGAATGCGCCGCTGCGCTACAAATAAGCAATTGAACACTATTGAATGCAAAGTTGTGGATTGTGGATGTGGATTGGAATAATACGGGGATGTTTGAAGGATGTTTAAGGATCAGCTAAACTGAAGTTAAAGGAATTTGTGCGATCATGTCTGACTCCCAAGAGACCGCTGCTGAGAAGAAGGCAATTGAGCCACAGGACGTGCGCAAATCACGGCTTGCTTCACGTAAAGCCAGATTGGGAGCATGCACGAGGAAGTTGAATGAAATAAAGGC
>NW_019176879.1:0-842 GCF_002260705.1 Seriola dumerili | reverse complement strand
CTAAAATTCTGGCCAGATCTTACACATTGCACCTTTAAGGAAAATATCTGAGGCTGGAGCCCCATAAGCCACCCCTTCGCTCCGACTGTGGTCCACACTGAGAATACAGAGCTAGCTTCTTCTCAGAGCCAGCTGAACACCCATAGTTGGTGGTGTGTGACGTTGTACAGTGATGCACACCTCTCTCAGGAGTCAGTGTACCATCAAAATGAATGTGAAGCTGTTAATTTAAAGGTAAAATAGTTGCATAATATTGCTTTAATTTTAGGTCAAGGTAACTGTTTCTTAGAGGATAGTGTATTAAGTATATTAGTATATTAAGGCTTCGGGAAATAATGATAATACTAATACTAATAAAAGTGATGATAATAATGAACTTTATAACCTGAAAAAGAATGCTCTCTTCCCAATGTCTAATCTCCTTCATCTATTAGTTTAGTGTGAAGGGAGCGTTTCGTTCAGAGCATCAGGCCTTTTTCACAGCAGATGTTTTGACTAGACACAACAGGAAAAGCACAGCTGTCACTAATAACAACAACAACACTGTGTTGTCATCCAGTAAAACATGACAGTGTGACAGTGAGTCAGTATGAACAACAGCAGGAGCCTGAAGCAGCTAAATGGAACTCAGTCATTGTTCATTTTATTATCTACACCTGTGCACAGACAAGCCTCTGAAAGCTTTTCAACTTAACTTAAAACTTCAAAAATACAATTTGCAGAAATCATTTTAAACACTTGTCTTGTCTTGGGTTTAGGAACATCTAGCAGAGGTAGAAAAACACCAGAATTTCCCTTCAATCAAATAATTCATCACTATTGAGAGTAACATATATATATAT
>NW_019176878.1:0-101 GCF_002260705.1 Seriola dumerili | reverse complement strand
ATTGATGCTATTGGGGTGCCAAGAGGGGTACCGGACGAGTACAAATTGGTTGATCAGGTGGCGGCTGGATTTGAATCATCAATTTGTTGGTGGTGTACAAT
>NW_019176877.1:0-127 GCF_002260705.1 Seriola dumerili | reverse complement strand
TGGGTTATGTTAATTTTGATTATTACAAGATGAATTCACTCAAATTCCTTCAAAATGATAAAATAATAATTTCCATTGACCTTACCAGCCTTAACAGTTTATGTAAAAATGACTACCAGTAAATATA
>NW_019176876.1:0-105 GCF_002260705.1 Seriola dumerili | reverse complement strand
TGTGTAAAAGAACATTAACACTAGTTTCTGCATCACTGGCAACATTTGAGTGACTTGGAACACACGTGAGCAGTTTCTCCGGCACATGCTCTGCCTCTGCCAAAG
>NW_019176875.1:0-117 GCF_002260705.1 Seriola dumerili | reverse complement strand
TATATATATACAGTATATATATACTGTATATATATTGAGGTATATACCAGTTAAAAAAACATCAATTAAAACAAACAAATAAATACAATTCACAAATAATGCCATCACAAAAATCAA
>NW_019176874.1:0-398 GCF_002260705.1 Seriola dumerili | reverse complement strand
ATTTATTGGCTGAAATGGAATATAATATTCAGAATTATTCTTCATAGGGAGCAGGTCCTCCTCTACAGAACCCATCATATTGCACCTCATCATGTTTCTACAGTAGCCCAGAGTGGACAAACTGAACACTATTTCTCAGAAAGACTTTTGTGTTTTTGTGTTACCTGAAGGCCCCTGTGGGTTTTGCACACCCTCAGGGAGGACTGGGGAGAGGGGATATACCTAAATCCTACACACTGGTCCTTTTAATGGAAAATGCAATTTTGCGGTTGCAGTTTAGTTGTATAGATTCGTAGGGTTGATACAGATTAATAAAACTGAACTGACTGTAAGGCTGCTTCATACTTGAAGTAAAGCTTTAATGGCAGTTAACATACTGTTCTGAAAAAAAAAAAAAA
>NW_019176873.1:0-104 GCF_002260705.1 Seriola dumerili | reverse complement strand
AGGGGGTATTGTGCAGGCAGGAGGAGTTCATTATTTTATAGAGCTTTGGCTAGCAGGTGCCCTACTATATACAGGAGCGCCTCTGTATAATCAGCTTTGCTACA
>NW_019176872.1:0-110 GCF_002260705.1 Seriola dumerili | reverse complement strand
ATGCACATGATATAAACTACAAAATGTTAAAATGAATCTGTTAAGATTTATTTTTCTTTGTGGTCATAATCGCTAATGCATCAGAAAACAATGTGGATGTGATTATTAAT
>NW_019176871.1:0-137 GCF_002260705.1 Seriola dumerili | reverse complement strand
GTCCTGCTTGCCCTGAAAAGGCAATTATGACAGTTTTTCTAGGTGTTTTCTTACTTTAAGATAAGTCGACTAACCCTAGTCTAAATTTCTCTGTTTAATTCACCTGAATCTTTTAGTTCCCATAACTTGAGTTTAGT
>NW_019176870.1:0-162 GCF_002260705.1 Seriola dumerili | reverse complement strand
CTCCATTCACTTACATTGTAAAAAATTGCAGAAAAAGCTGAAAAAAAATTATGACTAGTATTAAAACTTGAAAAGGTTACATCTCCTGAAGAAGCTGAACGTTTTGGACGGTTTATGTAGCACAAGTATGCAGGAGTAGTTAACAACCGAAGGAAAGTAAAA
>NW_019176869.1:0-109 GCF_002260705.1 Seriola dumerili | reverse complement strand
GGTCAGTGCTATAACAGCTATAACAGAGATGGGAAAGACCCGACAATCGTCGTGTCTCCCCTGGTTATATACATGTTATGTCCACAAAAATTGACCAGGTTTTTTTAAT
>NW_019176868.1:0-182 GCF_002260705.1 Seriola dumerili | reverse complement strand
ATAGTGTGGATGAAATCTGACCCTGGTTCAGATTGTAGGCAGCTAACTGATGGATGGATAAACTCACCTGTGGCAGGTTCAATTCCCTGCAACAACTGAGACGTCTGTTTCAGTGACACTGAGACTGTTCAGTGGAAGTCGCTGCTGCAGGATCATTTTTTAAATTCTCTATTTTTTTTTTT
>NW_019176867.1:0-106 GCF_002260705.1 Seriola dumerili | reverse complement strand
TAGTCTGAGTGGAGGAGGCAGACAACTGAAAGGCAGTAACTCTAGTTTTTGTTTTTTTATTGGAGTTGGTCTCCAAGAGTCACATGACCACTAACGGTCTCTGTTG
>NW_019176866.1:0-100 GCF_002260705.1 Seriola dumerili | reverse complement strand
ACACACATACAGTATATATTTATCTATATATATATATATAGATATATATATACACATATAGATATATGTAGTAGTGCATAGAAGGTGAATGGTGGCTGAT
>NW_019176865.1:0-123 GCF_002260705.1 Seriola dumerili | reverse complement strand
GAAGTTGCTGCCTTTGTAGTGGCTAATAGGGATCCAAATAAATATATAAAGTATATAAAGTAAGCGCAGTAGTGATCAGGGAGTTGAGTCGTGGTATCCAGGTCCTGCCCAGACACCGGCTCA
>NW_019176864.1:0-103 GCF_002260705.1 Seriola dumerili | reverse complement strand
TAACACACCAAACGGCCATTACGAGTACCTGGTCATGCCATTCGGGTTAACCAATGCGCCTGCAGTGTTCCAGGCTATGATTAATGAGGTACTCAGGGATTTT
>NW_019176863.1:0-450 GCF_002260705.1 Seriola dumerili | reverse complement strand
CTCCCACCGGCGCTGCTTCACGCGAGGGGCGGAGGAGCGCTGCTGTAGGAGGAACAACGCGGGAAAGCTGCGGATGTAGTTAGCATCAGGCCTGAATACCAACACACTTCCACCCCTCCCTCCTTGCCTCCCCCCTTTCTTCCCCCCTCCTCCCCTGCTCCCCCCTCGCTCCCTCGCAGCCCCTGGACTACAGACCCTCTCCCCCATGATCACGATGGAGTCAGGCCTCAACCCGCTGCCACAGTTCCCAGAAAACTCCTATAAAAGTAAGTAACAGTGGGGTGTGTTTACATCTGTAAGCCGCCATGTACAGGTGAGCAGCTGCTGACCTGCCAGTGTTGGTGACCTTTGACCCCTGCATCTGCAGTGACGGAGGAGGATGTGAAGAGGCTGATTGAGTTCAGGGCGTCCAATGAGGCTCTGTTCACCGGGAAAAGAAACTCTGCCAAG
>NW_019176862.1:0-407 GCF_002260705.1 Seriola dumerili | reverse complement strand
ATAGTAAGGCAAAAAAATGTCAAAAAACGTCACAGTATATTAAGGCAAAAAAATATAAAAAAACATCATAGTATAATCAGGCATATAGACATCATAGTATTGTAAGGTAAAAAAATATCAAAAAACATCATAGTATAATAGGGCAAAAAAATGTCAAAAAACTTCATGGTATAGTAAGGCAAAAAAAATGTCAATAAACAACATTGTATTGTAAGGCATAAAAACGTCATAATATATCTAGGCAAAAAAAATTCAAAATTTGTCATAGTACAGTAAGGCATAAAAACATCAAAGAAGGTATATGTATAGTATGGCATAAAAATGCCCCAAAACGTCATAATACAGTGAGGCATAATCACTGTATCACTGTAAGGCATAAAATGTCATGAAAATGTCATAGTAAAGTA
>NW_019176861.1:0-336 GCF_002260705.1 Seriola dumerili | reverse complement strand
AAGAACAAATGAACAATTAAAATCATTTGACTGTAAAAATGGAAACATGAAGAAACTCACCACTGAGATACACATCGGTCACAGAAGAGATCTGATGTCTGATTTCCTCCTGTGTGGATACACAGCGATAGGTGTCGGTCTTGGTCACAGTAATGTTGAGGATAATGTCGTAGCTGCCTCCTCTTTCAGAGACCTGGGGTTCTTCAGCAGGAAGAGTCTTTCCATCACTGTCCTGCCACTGGACATCAGGTTTGAAGGTATCACCATGAACCTTACACTGCAGCAGCGCCCAGTCTATAGTATGTTTAAGTGTTCTGACATATGGCTCTGGAGCTG
>NW_019176860.1:0-103 GCF_002260705.1 Seriola dumerili | reverse complement strand
AATAATGGCGTCTTATATGTTGTGTCAGCTGGATGTGGAGCAAGGTATGATAATGCACTGAATGCTCAGTTTATTAGGAACACCTGGCTAAAAACGATTTCAG
>NW_019176859.1:0-176 GCF_002260705.1 Seriola dumerili | reverse complement strand
AAAAATGCCCCCGAAAAATTACCGTAAAAAAGAGAACACGAACACATACACAATGCCACAGATGTGCAGTTAGATACAGCTGTGAAGTAAAAAACAGCCTTTATGACACGTGAAACAATCTTTTGTTCTTCACCTCCTTGTCTTTCATTGCGTCTTCTCCAGATGAGGAATCCAGC
>NW_019176858.1:0-217 GCF_002260705.1 Seriola dumerili | reverse complement strand
ACTCAAGTAGTATGACACAATTTCATCCGATCAACCATAAAAATCCGGAGGACATTGTACAACATCTGAAATCATCCTCCTGCTGCCTCCATATTCTGCCAACAGGCTTCTTCAAAACTGTTTCTAACTGCATGGCCTCAGATCCTCTACAGATTGTAAACACGTCTCTTCTCTCAGGTGTCTTTCTGCAGGCCCTGAAAACTGCAGTCATCAAGCC
>NW_019176857.1:0-267 GCF_002260705.1 Seriola dumerili | reverse complement strand
ACAATTAATCCATAATAGTGTATATTTAATCACACTATCCTTTTAAAACTTCACCTAAAACCCTGAAGACGCATCTGTTTCCTCATCTGTCATCTCATCTGCTGCTGTTCCAGCATAGAAAATAATTCCTCCATAATGATCATACAGATAAATCAACAACTGCCTAAACTATTTGATTACAAAGTGAACATTATAATCTTCATGAAGGAGGATTTACTGTTGTATTAGACTACCTCAGTTTTAGCTGGATGTTCCTAATAAACTGAC
>NW_019176856.1:0-687 GCF_002260705.1 Seriola dumerili | reverse complement strand
CACACACACACACACACACACTGAATACCATCTACTGAATACTACACTCCTCAGGGTTAAACAGTAGCTAGAAAAGTTATGCATTATTCATGAATTGGCCATAAAATGTGATCTGATCTTCATGTAAGACATAAGTATATTAAACACAATTTACTTAAGGTAACAATACACAAACATTTATAAGCGTTCGTGACTATATTGAACACAGCAATTAAACACTCACAATGCTGGTGGAAAAAATAAGTGGCCCTTGGATTAAAAAACTGGTCCCAGTATTAACCTCATACAAGCACTTCCAGTAGGTGCTAATCAGACCTGCATATTGTTCAGGATGAATTTTGGACTATTCAGACCTGCAGCAGCTCAGACATAGTCTTTAAGATGTCTGCTGTTAATGTCTTTCTGAGGTCATTCCTCCGTATTTCACAACTAAGATGATGTTTCTGTGTTGTGATTCAGTTCCCTTTTTATGCCACACCTAGTGCTGTTTGTTCTTCCCAACCAATTCAACTTTAGCTCCATCAGTCCACAAAATCCTTTCTAAGTGTTATGTGTTAAGTTGCTCTTTGGCAAATATCTGATGTGCAGTGATGTTTCTTTTTTTGGAGTGCAGCAGCTTCCTTCATGTTTTCCTGCCATGGACACCATGCACCATGATTTGTGTATGGTAGACTCATGAACAGAGAT
>NW_019176855.1:0-109 GCF_002260705.1 Seriola dumerili | reverse complement strand
TCCATTTTCTGACAATTCTCATACATTTGAATGGGGAATTAGTTAGCCCAAATGTCAACTACACAGCCCAGGGGGAGCATGTTTTTTGGGCTTTGGATTTGACATTTGG
>NW_019176854.1:0-132 GCF_002260705.1 Seriola dumerili | reverse complement strand
TGGGATTATTCTTTTTAGTTTCCTTTTAATTCTTCCTGTCGCTAACCACTTATCCATTTTGATACTCCAGTTCTTGCCATGGATGTAATCTTTTCACGCATCAGACTGAGAAAGCAAACAAGTATATGATGT
>NW_019176853.1:0-279 GCF_002260705.1 Seriola dumerili | reverse complement strand
TTACTTACTTACTAACAGCTCTATTCGGTCTATATCGTTTTTGTGTCGTGATAAATGTGTTTTACAACTCAAACTTTTCATGTTTCGTGTGCCTGTCATCCCCGATCCATCCGCGCTCTGCTCCTTGTAAACAAATGCCGGTAACTTCCGTGCAGTCAGTGTGACGTGACACCGACGGAGAAGCGTGGAGTTAGCTGACAGATCCTCCCCGTGACCGACTCATACAGCCGCCAATGCAGCCGGTCAATACGTTCAGTGAGACCGCCGCAACAAGACAGA
>NW_019176852.1:0-104 GCF_002260705.1 Seriola dumerili | reverse complement strand
TTTACTCGACAAAATAGTGAAATGTTACACACTTCAATTTTCTTTTCTTTTCTTAATGTATAAACTAGTGAGAAACAAATATACTTGTTGTCACCAAAACCTAG
>NW_019176851.1:0-116 GCF_002260705.1 Seriola dumerili | reverse complement strand
CAAACTCTTCTAATGAGTAGTGCACTCTGAATAACTTATCATGTTAATTTAAGCACCAATTTCTTTCTGCAGAAAGCGGTTAAATGTACCTGAATAGGTCTGGAGAAGCCATAGAT
>NW_019176850.1:0-114 GCF_002260705.1 Seriola dumerili | reverse complement strand
CAAGCAGCCAGTAAAATGACCACAAGCTGAACCAAATACCGAAGCGCCTTCAGATGCAGTATGTAAGTATTCTCAAAAAAGGGTCCAGTGGTGACCCATCCAAAATCGAGACTT
>NW_019176849.1:0-114 GCF_002260705.1 Seriola dumerili | reverse complement strand
ATCACTGGGTGAAATCAGCTTATATCAGCTAAGGTTTTAAAAAGTTTAGCAGCATAAACTAAAAATCTCATAGAAAGAACTGCGGCTTCTCTAACACCATTACCATAGAGTCGA
>NW_019176848.1:0-143 GCF_002260705.1 Seriola dumerili | reverse complement strand
GTGTGGGTGAATTATATGGGTGTGTGGATGAATATTTTTTTTATGATTGTTGTGTGGTTGTGTATGTGTGTATGTGTGCGTGCTTGCGCGCAAGTGCTCATGCGAGGGAGTGTGTGTGAATATACTGTATCTGTGTGTTATTG
>NW_019176847.1:0-145 GCF_002260705.1 Seriola dumerili | reverse complement strand
ACACCCTTTATCTTCTGGTTAGTACGGCTTGCTTGAGAAGGACGCGTATAACGGACGTGCACAGCGATGGACATGGAGCAGGACTTTTGAAAAGAAAAACCAAAAAGTTTCTGGCTCAGACCACAGCGCAGAGCCTCACGTCTCC
>NW_019176846.1:0-139 GCF_002260705.1 Seriola dumerili | reverse complement strand
AGTTCTCCCACAGGTTTTTGACATATAATGGACTGTATGCCTTTTAAAAGTTACATTTGCATAATTCATCTGTCATTTCAAGTCATAGACAGACCTATCAAGACCTTATGTTTGCCAAGGGCTCGTCCGGGATTTGAAC
>NW_019176845.1:0-182 GCF_002260705.1 Seriola dumerili | reverse complement strand
TATGGATGTCGACCGGGGGCTACACCGTTTCAGGCAGTCAATCTCTGGCTTCCTGGCTGCTCGGGAACTGCAGCGAAGGGGAGGACCACTTCCAACACACTGAGCCTCATCTCCATTACAGCAAATTAACTACTTTCATTACTTGTATGATTATTACTAAAGGAGGCAGAGGAATAACTAAA
>NW_019176844.1:0-173 GCF_002260705.1 Seriola dumerili | reverse complement strand
CTCAAACACTTACTTACTCAATATGTGGGCTGCAAAGAACAAATAACGTTATATCGTCACTGCTGCCACTGTAAAGCCACACACACTGTTTTCAGTAGATGCATATACCTGAACAGAAAGTGTTTGCTCCTGTTAATTCAGATAGATAGATAGATAGATAGATAGATAGATAG
>NW_019176843.1:0-108 GCF_002260705.1 Seriola dumerili | reverse complement strand
TATATTTTCACCATTTCATCATTTTTAATGAGACACACACAAAAAATAAATCCATGTTGTTTCAAATCCTTTTTTTTTTTTTTTTTAATACTCTAGGTGTGTAACACC
>NW_019176842.1:0-117 GCF_002260705.1 Seriola dumerili | reverse complement strand
TGTGATGCTCGGTTTGAACTTCAGCAGATCGTCTTGACCGTGTCTACATGCCTTAATGCCTAAATGCATTGAGTTGCTGCCATGTGATTGGCTTATTAG
Source organism: Seriola dumerili (assembly GCF_002260705.1). Classification (NCBI taxonomy): domain Eukaryota; kingdom Metazoa; phylum Chordata; class Actinopteri; order Carangiformes; family Carangidae; genus Seriola; species Seriola dumerili. The sequence goes on along the minus strand of NW_019176842.1, from coordinate 18 downwards.
ATATTTGCGTTAATGAGC
>NW_019176841.1:0-106 GCF_002260705.1 Seriola dumerili | reverse complement strand
ACACTACAACACAAAAATTACTGCTGATACATTAGTAATTATTTAATAGTATAATATAATAAAGCATCCTGACACAGTTCATCCTGCATAACGAATACTTTTGGTA
>NW_019176840.1:0-132 GCF_002260705.1 Seriola dumerili | reverse complement strand
TCAAAACCTGTATGGTACGTTTCCCTCTCAACACAGGGATATAGTAATGATAAAGTTCAAGAAGGGGGGTTTCGTCAGAATATCCAAGCTAAGAGGCGTGTTTGATAAAAAATACGAGCAGAGTTTTACGGA
>NW_019176839.1:0-221 GCF_002260705.1 Seriola dumerili | reverse complement strand
AGGGAGGGACAACACTGATTTGTGATATATTTGTTTTTACTTTTTATTTCAGCTTGTTTAAAAAAAAGCAGCACTTTAATTAGCTTTTGTTCAGTTTTACAAGTCTTTTATGTACTGTATATATTTATTTTTTTACAAAATTTTCTTTTGTCAGTGTCAGTCGACTTGACCAAATAAAACATATACATAAAATGAGCCATGCTGTGTCTTGTGTCCTGCTC
>NW_019176838.1:0-100 GCF_002260705.1 Seriola dumerili | reverse complement strand
CCTCAAGCCAGTACAAGTACTTCCAAGCTCCCAGACACCAGCCGCCTGGTGGAGGCCGTTAGCAACCAGCTCTGCCGTCTTCACCCAGTGGCCACGTGGT
>NW_019176837.1:0-102 GCF_002260705.1 Seriola dumerili | reverse complement strand
TGCCAGTTTAATGTACTGGAAAGCATGTGTGACAACAAAGAATTTCAATATTCATTGATTATTAACATTGAAATGACTCATCTTGAGCAAGTATCTACCAGC
>NW_019176836.1:0-450 GCF_002260705.1 Seriola dumerili | reverse complement strand
AACTGATCGATTGATTGACTGATCTCGAGACTGACTGGAGTTCGATTCCTCCCAGATTTGCTCGTCTACACGACACTTGATGTTTGTGTGCGTCGATGTTTCTACCTCTTCGCCTTGCGTGGCGTGATGTTGAACGGGGGTCCAGGCGGTCCCAGGGACTTGGGGAACATGTCCACCCACATCATCAGACGCCCCTGATGGACAGCACCGACAACCAATCAGAAGGGTGTGTAAAGAAACAAGACACATGTATGATCACGTGGGGCGTGTGTTACCTGCTCTATGTCAGGTTGTAATGGGCTGTACAGCCGCCTGGTCTCCACATGTTCAGGTACCAACCCCAGTTTCCTCAAGATGTGGAGGGATAGTCGCTCTTTAATTGGACCGAGGTGATGTTTGGACTCGTGTTTGTCCTCTGAACACACACACACACACACACACACACACACA
>NW_019176835.1:0-465 GCF_002260705.1 Seriola dumerili | reverse complement strand
AGATGTAAGCTGATGTGGAACTGCTGTAAACAACTATTGTCAATGGAGAGAAGTTAAACCCAGCTCGAGAACTCACTAAATGTTGTTGCTGGATGACGTAATATTCTGATTATCATATACAAGACGTCATTGTGTGGTATTTGCATTCTGCCTGGTGTAGGCACGTTCCAGCCCTTTATCTGCTTAGTTCTCACCTACTCTCTGTGCTCACATTAACAGTATTTTAATACAGCTAAATTCCCAATCAAGCTGTTCTCATTACATGTTTTTCCGCTTCTGTTGTCAGACAACATGAACAAATATAAAATAATCTTTGAAATGTGTCCTATTGAGACTACATGTTAATCAGCAGTCACTTTCAAGCCATTCGCAGTGCAATACATGTGACTCTGCTCTACAGAAAATAGATAATGTATGTCCAAAAAGTCACTAGTTTTGTTGCTGGGTGCTTTCATGAAAAAAAAA
>NW_019176834.1:0-170 GCF_002260705.1 Seriola dumerili | reverse complement strand
TGCTCAACTGCCTCTCCGTTTATCCCGAATTAAAAAAAAAAAAAAAAAACCACTTCCTGTGTGGCAGGGAAAGAGCAAAATGTAAAATTTTAATGATGAAACGCTTTAAGCTCTGTGCATTGCGGTGATGGTTTAATTAATGAGGGGGATATGTACATGGACATGTGATA
>NW_019176833.1:0-104 GCF_002260705.1 Seriola dumerili | reverse complement strand
CCCAAAATGTTAAGTTTTTACTCTGATGTAAGACAAGGAGAAAAATCCTGTGGAACCTTCAAATGTTAAAAATTGACTTAATTAATTCAAATTAAAATATTAGA
>NW_019176832.1:0-145 GCF_002260705.1 Seriola dumerili | reverse complement strand
CATTTTTAAGGCACAGTCCCTGATTTTGTAGCAGCTCTCCAGATTCCTCCCCCTGGACTGTACACCGTGTTCTGAAACTTTACCCTGAGCTGTGTTGAGTCAAATGGTCAACACTGAACTGATTTTGGCATCAACCCCATTAAAA
>NW_019176831.1:0-102 GCF_002260705.1 Seriola dumerili | reverse complement strand
GACGTTTTTTGACGTTTTTATGCCTTATTGTACTATGACCTTTTTTGAACGTTTTATGCCATAATATACTATGACGTTTTTTGACATACTATACTGTGACGT
>NW_019176830.1:0-125 GCF_002260705.1 Seriola dumerili | reverse complement strand
GACCAAATGATCAACTGATTAATTGAAAAAATAATCAGCAGGCTAAAACATGATGAAAATAAAATGAATAAATAATTCAAATTCAAACACTTATTTGCTTTCTTGCCAAGAGTTAGATGAGAAGA
>NW_019176829.1:0-112 GCF_002260705.1 Seriola dumerili | reverse complement strand
CACGCCAGCTGCTGAGGGTCGGTATCTAAATAATTTTTCGCCCAGTCCCGCGGTTCAAACAACTTTTTGTCGCTGTCGCAGTAACCTGCCTGGATATCATCGACCAGTGCAA
>NW_019176828.1:0-104 GCF_002260705.1 Seriola dumerili | reverse complement strand
TAGCTCTGCTTGCTGGGCGCAATGCCTGTGCTGGGGGTGGGGCGCCGGCGGGCCGCTGGGCTGCCGGGTGGCTAGCTCTGCTTGCTGGGCGCAATGTCTGTGCC
>NW_019176827.1:0-140 GCF_002260705.1 Seriola dumerili | reverse complement strand
CTAATCATATTCTGACAATGAAGTCTTCAGTACTCTTGCTACCACATGGAGAGTTTGTGAAGGAAGACCTGTATCTTGACAAAAGATGGCGTAAAGTGCAACACTTAGCCAATGAGTTCTGGTCTAGATGGAAGAAAGAG
>NW_019176826.1:0-110 GCF_002260705.1 Seriola dumerili | reverse complement strand
TTTTTCCGTTATTGATTTAAATAGTTTTGGTTCGTAATTATTCTTGGTAATCAACCCTTATAATAAAGAGTAATATTTTATTTTATAATATACTTGATTTTAATGACAAT
>NW_019176825.1:0-117 GCF_002260705.1 Seriola dumerili | reverse complement strand
TGAGGAGGCAAAACTATTGAATAATTCACCTTATTTTATTTTATCTAATATAATCTAATCTAATCTTATTTCATAAATTTTTAACTAATATACCAGTTATTTTTAAAATTCAGGAAC
>NW_019176824.1:0-148 GCF_002260705.1 Seriola dumerili | reverse complement strand
ACACACACACACAGTGTGATGAGGTCGTCTCTCACATTAACATATAATTAATTATTTCTTCATATTAACGAGCTCATTAAATATAAATCTGTGTTTGTTTGTGGAGGAGAAAAGTTACAGAGGTTTTAAATGTGATTTCTCTTTTACC
>NW_019176823.1:0-114 GCF_002260705.1 Seriola dumerili | reverse complement strand
AGCTTGGCAGGCCGTCCGTGCCCAGTCATTGTTGCTAAGTGACGATTAGACAATGGTTATTCAGGGGCGGAGTCAAGCAAATGGTCAGTTGTATGTAGATTATGGTAAAAAAGA
>NW_019176822.1:0-484 GCF_002260705.1 Seriola dumerili | reverse complement strand
GTTTTTTTTTTAAAAACTGCTTCGTGTTAGCTAGCTAAGTATGCCAGGGAGAAGTGATTTGCCAGCAACAAAAACAATAACTGTCTACAGGAACGGAGACGCTTTCTTCCCCGGAAGGAAAATAGTTGTGAATCCGCGGCAGGTGTCAACCTTTGAGAGTTTTTTGACCTCTTTGACCAGAGGTATTGAAGCTCCGTTTGGCGCCGTGAGGAGGCTGTACACACCTGCACAGGGCCACAAAGTTAAGCGTTTGGATGACTTGAATCACGGGAGTGTATACGTTGCAGCCGGAAATGAGCAGTTCAAAAAGCTGGAGTAGGTACCGTGCTGTAAAGTGTGCCTGGGTATGTATGTATGCATGTGTGTGGTGTGGGTGTAAGCATGGAGGTCAGGTCACTATAACCGAAGACGAGCTCCAATTTGGGAGGTGCTTTCACCTCGGACGGGGATCTAGGTGCGCAAAGACGTAAAGTTTCTGTAATGT
>NW_019176821.1:0-103 GCF_002260705.1 Seriola dumerili | reverse complement strand
GACCTGGACCTGGACCTGGACCTGGACCTGGACCGGGACGTAGACGTAGACGTAGACGTAGACATGGACCTGGACCTGGACCTGGATCCAGCTGTGTGTCCAT
>NW_019176820.1:0-169 GCF_002260705.1 Seriola dumerili | reverse complement strand
CCTACCAATTTGCGTGCATATAGGTGAAAAAACAAAGGTCAATTTTTTAAAATTTCTAGGTGGCCCTCCTGAGCCATTTTGCCAGAACCATTCATGTGACCCATAAAATCCGTACATTTTCACCAGGCCCGACATGTGTGCAGAGTTTCATGGGAAAGGCCTCAAAAAG
>NW_019176819.1:0-108 GCF_002260705.1 Seriola dumerili | reverse complement strand
ATTTGGCGACCCCTAGAAATCATCTCGCGACCCCAGTTGTGGTCGGGACCCCAAGGTTGAGAATAGCTGGCCTAAGTGATATGAGAATTTGAGCAAATATGTGATAAA
>NW_019176818.1:0-137 GCF_002260705.1 Seriola dumerili | reverse complement strand
GTGTGTGTGTGTGTGTGTGTGTGTAGTTCAGTCTTTTGTTTCAAAGCTTTATTTCAGCTCAACAAACAGACGAACATTCACACATGATGTCTTACAGCTTCATATGATTAATACACATACATCTTTCCTCTGTGTGT
>NW_019176817.1:0-199 GCF_002260705.1 Seriola dumerili | reverse complement strand
GCCTTAAGTTGTTATTTCACATATTGAATCAACATTTAGGTAAAAATAAATATGAAAACAGACTCAGGATCAGCAGTTGATGAAAGACACAAGATGTGGCTGGAAGACCAATGGACAGTTTCACTATTATCCCTTCACTTAGGGACGCAGTGATCTATTTCTGTCCCTCTCACTTTGACTGGGAACTTTGAGACAGTTT
>NW_019176816.1:0-120 GCF_002260705.1 Seriola dumerili | reverse complement strand
TGATTGGCTACTGTGCACCGGAGCAGACCACCTGATTGGCTCACTCGGGTGTAAATCGAGCGAACAGTTTTAACCCTTTAAATGCTGTTACAACACAATACTTTCACTTCTGATGGTATT
>NW_019176815.1:0-1222 GCF_002260705.1 Seriola dumerili | reverse complement strand
AGGGTCAGAGAATTCCCTTATTAATGCCTGGTAAAGCAGGTCGTAGTTGCTTCTGACGTAGTCTGTCTGTCGTTCAAGGAACCTACCCACCTGACATCCGGACGTCACTTTGATCAAGTATATCCGGTCATCAGCCGTGGCATTTGGGAACTTTCGCAGGTAGAAGTCGATGTCCTTCAAGTAGCTGCTGATGTTTTGGGAACCACCAGGAGTGGGTTCGAAGCGTGGCAAGTTGCGAGCAATCTTGTCAAGGTCTCGATCTGAGACACCCGAGGTGCGGGTGCTTGAGGGAAACCTAGGTTCCGGGGAAGAAGTCGTGGTGGCCAGCTTTGGAAGCGTTTTGCCAGTGTCGAAAGGATTTGACACAAGAGGTGAGAAAAGAGGTAGGACGTCACCTTGAGCTCCCCTCATGGGTGGTTCGTCATCTTTTTTTTGAAATATTTCATATGGGCCCGTTTGCTGCATGCGTCTTGTTTCAAAGGACTGCTGTAGCTCTTTCTTGACTGATGCAAGCTCTGCCTCTTTGCTTTCCTGTTGCTGGCGAGATGCCTTGGCCCTGAGTTCCGCTTCGTGTAGATGCTCTTGTAGCCGTTGAATCTGTTTCTGATCATCCTGCAGGTGATCTGCATAGGTCTGATTCTTGGCTTTTACGTCATCTATCTCTTCCATTGCCCGTTTAAGGAGATCATGTGATTCATCTCGTTCTTTACTTATCTCATTAAGTTGGTCTTTGAGTTCAGTTGACTCTTGTTCGCGGTTTTGGAGTAACCGTTTTAACTCTTGATTTCTGTTCTCCAACTCAAGTTCTCTTCCTTGGGCCACATCAAGTCGAGCTGCGAGCTCTTCAATGCGTGTTTCAGATTCATCCGAGGCTCGGTGGGCTCGGTTTAGCTGATGTTGAAAGAATGTGGCCCCTTCTTGTAACTGTGAAAGCTGCTGTGCACGAACTTTGAGTTTATCGGCCGCTTGTGTCAACAAATCGTTTGCGTATTTGAGTCGGGCTGTCACCACGATGGCCAGGTTGCCAAGCATTTTGGTTAACGCCTTATCTTTTAGGGGTTTAGTTAGGGCCTCAGTGACTAAGTTTAGCATTATTGGTTCTAGTTCTAAAGGGGCGGTGTTTTGGATGAGAATGGCATAGCCGGGTAGCACATCCTCCGTTAAGTCCACTAACGCACTCTCTAAGTTCTCAAGGGAGTCCTCAGGTTTTGAGGTTCTGGGT
>NW_019176814.1:0-429 GCF_002260705.1 Seriola dumerili | reverse complement strand
CCGATTTGAGGATTCTCTCTGATTTCTAGTTATAAGACAGAGTGATAAATGTTTCCAAATACAGACTTAACTGTCCTTGGTCACAGGAATAACATATGTTACATTTAAAAGTTTCATTTAGTCTGAATTGCTTTCAAATGAATAAACTGTATATTTTTGAATGTTGTGTAATTATTTCTTAGCAACTTGAACTTTATGCACAGCTGCTGTTGGTCTCTTACCTTCACTTACTGCTGCAGTTTATGAATTTTGAACATTCTTTCATTCACAGCCGGTTTGCTGCTTTACTCTCTGTGCATCCATGAGAATGTAAGTACTCATGTTGTGTAAATATGTAATTTAATAAAAGAGCAGTCATGTAATCCATTTATATCCCGTATCTAAGGGAAAGGTTGGCATGGGGAAAATAGCAGGAAATGAATAAAAGCC
>NW_019176813.1:0-185 GCF_002260705.1 Seriola dumerili | reverse complement strand
TTCAGAAATAGCAACATGTGGACATGCTGTGGGGTTAGTCTGCTGTCAGTCTGTTAACTGTGAGACCGGATGATACCGATGTCCCAGGAATGCACAGATAGCACCTGCTAGAGCGGCCAGCCTCAGGAAGCACATCTGATTCGCTTCCCACCAGTCGAGAGGATTAGTGTCCGATGAGCGGGATC
>NW_019176812.1:0-110 GCF_002260705.1 Seriola dumerili | reverse complement strand
CAGGCCTCAATATACTATGACGTCTTTATATTTAATTATGATATGACGTTTTTTTTATGTTTTTAAGCCAAACTATACTATGTCGTTTTTTCACTTTTTTTGCCATACTA
>NW_019176811.1:0-235 GCF_002260705.1 Seriola dumerili | reverse complement strand
TGAATGGGTGAATGTGGCTTGCAGTGTAAAGTGCTTTGAGTGGTTGATAACACTAGAAAAGCTCTATGATAAGAGCAATCTATTTACATGATATGTTTGTGCCTTGTCAACATAGATTCGACATCTGTTAAAGATTTGTTTAGAATCTAATTAGCCATGAAAAGGCCTGTACTACGAAGCAGGATCTGAGCTTATAGAGGTAACTTCAGGTTTAACTCTGGGTTTTCAGTCCTAT
>NW_019176810.1:0-124 GCF_002260705.1 Seriola dumerili | reverse complement strand
CAGCAAGATTGAAGATGAACAGTCCCTGGGTGCTCAGCTTCAGAAGAAGATCAAGGAACTCCAGGTAACATTATTTTACATGAATTGTAAACTCAGTGGATCAAAAACAAAATGCTCTAGTCAA
>NW_019176809.1:0-254 GCF_002260705.1 Seriola dumerili | reverse complement strand
ATAGACTTGTAGAATCAACGCCGGGGCACATTGAAGGTGCTCTGCTAGCCCAAAAACATGTTTAGACAGTTTATATTAGTTTTCTCTGTAATTTGTTGTTCTTGTGCATATGTGCATGAATGCAATGTCCAAATGACAAACCATTTTAATTGCTCTGGTAGGTCTGCTTTGAGACACATGTGGAGAACGACCATCACTGCATGATTCCAAAGAACGGGCTCGTCCGGGAGTTGAACCCGGGACCTCTCGCACCC
>NW_019176808.1:0-391 GCF_002260705.1 Seriola dumerili | reverse complement strand
AAATTTATAATTTTGCAGTGGCTTTAATCAAAATAAGACGATTTGCGGAGTTTTATGTAGTTTTATCATCGCATATATGAGACTCAGCACCATCAGCAACCCCCTTCCCACCCCATGGTTTGATTTGATCAGTTTATGTGAAACTGAAAATAGTCTGTCTTGTTGTGTAGCAGTGTTAGCATAAAACATACTGTATCATTTATTAAAACCAAGTCTTGGGTGAGGGAGGGAGGGGGACTGTTCTACATGATGTAATGTGAGCCTTCATGAGAACTGCTTAGTCAACTTTATTCCTCACATCTTTGCGCAAATGCACGCCCACAACGACATTGCTCCTTGCACCTCTGCTGAAAGGAATTCTGAGTGGGACACTATATTGCCACTTATTAGA
>NW_019176807.1:0-1393 GCF_002260705.1 Seriola dumerili | reverse complement strand
TGACGTTTTTTGATATTGTATTGCCTTACTATACTATGATGTTGTTGACATTTTTTTGCCTCAATATAGTATGATGTTTTTATGCTTGACTATACTATGACGTTTTTTGTCATTTTTTTGCCTCATTATAATATGACGTTTTTTGAAATTTTTTAGCCATACTATACTATGACGTTTTTTGAAATTTTTATGTCTCACTATAGTATGATGTTTTTATGCCTTATTATACTATGATGTTTTTTGACATTTTTTTGCCTTTTTATACTATGANACATTTTTTTGCCTTTTTATACTATGATGTTTTTTGCCATTTTTTGGCCTTACTATACTATGACGTTTTTATGTCTTACTAAACTATGACATTTTTTGACATTTTTTTGCCTTATTATACTATGATGTTTTTTTGACATTTTTTTGCCTTACTATACTATGACGTTTTTTGATATTGTATTGCCTTACTATACTATGAGGTTTTTTGATATTGTATTGCCTTACTATACTATGACGTTTGTTGACATTTTTTTGCCTCAATATAGTATGATGTTTTTATGCCTTACTATACTATGACGTTTATTGACATTTTTTAGCCATACCATATTATGACGTTTTTTAAATTTTTTTAGCCATACTATACTTTGATGTTTTTTTCATTTTTTTTGCCTTACTATATTATGACGTTTTTATGCCTTACTATACTATGATGTTTTTTGACATTATTTTGCCTCTCTGTAATATGACGTTTTTTGAAATTTTTTAGCCATACTATACTATGACGTTTTTTGGAATTTTTATGTCTCACTATAGTATGATGTTTTTATGCCTTATTATACTATGACATTTTTTTTACTTTTTTTTGCCTTACTATACTATGACGTTATTTGAATTTTTTTTGCCTTACTATACTATGACGTTTTTTGACATTTTTTTGCCTTACTATACTATGACATTTTTTTTTACTTTTTTTTGCCTTACTATACTATGACGTTATTTGAATTTTTTTTGCCTTACTATACTATGACATTTTTATGTCTTACTATACTATGACGTTTTTTGACATTTTTTAGCCATACTATACTATGATGTTTTTTTCATTTTGTTGCCTTACTATATTATGACGTTTTTATGCTTAACTATACGATGATGTTTTTTGACATTTTTTAGCCATACTATACTATGATGTTTTTTCATTTTTTTTTCCTTACTATATTATGACGTTTTTATGCCTTACTATACGATGACGTTTTTTGACATTTTTTAGCCATACTATACTACGATGTTTTTTTCATTTTTTTTGCCTTACTAGACTATGACATTTTTATGTCTTACTATACTATGACGTTTTTTGACATTCTTTTACCTTACTATACTATGACGTTTTTTTGACATTTTCATG